>NW_009633664.1:0-52909 GCF_000690535.1 Cariama cristata
GGCGGGCTGAGGGCGCCTGGCGTGGTGCCCGCGGGGTGGGATGACCGGGGCCCGCAGGCCCGTCCTTGGCAGTGCCGGGAGACCCAGCAGCCGCCATGTCCTCGTTGTTACTCATCAGGTAGGTAAATTGCAATGTGACGTAGCACAAGCCAAACACAGCCTTCATGGAAGCAAGGGTTACTGATGAACCAAGTACAGTGCCGACCTGGCCGGGAATGCTGAGAGAAAACACGTGAGGAAAAAAGCATCAAAAAGGTTGGGACCAGTACTCTCTCAGGAGTGGCTATCAGTTCTGGGAACTGAAAGAGTTGGGGTTTTTTCCTATCTGTCAAAATACCAGCCCCTGAAACAGAACAGCCATTTCAGTGAGTACAGCAAGTGTAACATCAGGGCAAGAGCACAAATGTAAGTTAACCTGCAAGGTGGCTTTTCAGTGTTGTCGTAGAACTATGGTCTGCACCTTCAGCATGAGCCTTGTTTGAGTGTTTTACAGTTTGAGTACACAACTCAGGTTTTCCAGCTGGTTTCCCACAGAGCTGCAGTCCACCCACTGTCTTTCACTCATCAAGATCTCAAGAATATTGCCTGCACTGACACAGGCATGTTGCACTGCAGGTGAAGCCTGGCATGGATGTGGAACCATTCCTTACCCACCTGCTTCTTTGCGTGTGCAAGTTTGCAGCTGCAAACCAGGGAACTTACTTGCTGTTTGCAAGCCTCAAGCCCTTGTGAGCTCTGCATTTCAAGATCATAGTCGTGTGTGAGAAAATGACCCTGCATAAAGTAATATTTCATTAGTAGGGAAATTAATAATGTATCTTGGCTGCTTTGATTGTGGACTAAGAATTGGAAAAATGCTGCTGTCCCGGGCAGAGGGCTCCAGTGGCAAGGGGCGACATGAGAGACAACCATCCGTTAAACACACTGAGGGTGTTTGTGGCAGTCCATCCATGCTGCTTGGACTCTGACCACGGCCAAAAGTCTTGAAGCCCCAGTTAATGCTAACAGACAAGTAAAGCTGACTGTGTCCCTCGTTGCTGTGTGTAGGCTTAAGTGGTTGTGCCAGGAAGATAGCTCCTCACTCCCTGGGCAGCACCGAGGATCTTGCTGCTCGTGTCTCCCTGTAAGTGCCCAATACCAGTGCTAGATTCCCAGCACATGGGGATGTGAAATCCTCTGTACTCAGCCCCTCTTGGATGGACTTGTTCCTTGCTGTTTTTTTAGGCTTAGTGTACAATTTGCTGGATGAGCCATGGAAAATAGAGCCATGTGTGAGAAACTGCCTGCCTTTGCCAACGAAAGCTGTTCTTTGCTGTCTCTGTCCCTAGAGTGCTTAAGAAAGTAATCCAATAGCATAAAGTTGAAAATATAGTGAGCGAGGCACACAGCTAATGTTTTGCGTGCTGTTGTTTCCTCTCCGTGCTCCCAACTCATTTTGTTTTAACTGTTGTTGCAGAGGTGCAGGAATTACTGCCGGGAAGTATCGGTTAATCATGCCAGGCATATTTGTTTTCAATGACAGGTGTATTTGTGTCTGTTGAAGGTTGTTTTGAAAACAAGTCTGATCCAGACTGTAACAAAGCAAAGCCATAAAATCCAAAGATGGCAGCTATTTTTGTGCTGGCAGTACATAGGAATCTGGTTCAATCCGTCAGTAGATTCAGCTGGTGTTCTCCTGCCTGCCTTCCCTCCCATGTTACTGGCCTTTAGCAGGAAAAGCCAAACAAGCAGGCTACCTGTTCCTGAACTATCACAGTCCTCAGGATGGCATTTTTTCTGAAAGGTGAAACTGGCACAGGAACACACTAACAGACTGGATGGCTGTTGGTGCTATATACCCCATCTGGCCTTCCTTCCCTGATAGCTGCAGAGGGAGGTGGACACTCCAGCTAAACCTCCCTGTGCAGTGATTCAGAGCTGTCCATGAGCTTCTTCAGAGAAAAGGGTCCCAACACACCAAGTGCTGCACAAGCACATGAGAAGCAGACTTTGGCTTTGTGGCTAGACACAGCTGTGGCAAACCTGATCAGGTGCTGGCAGCAGTCTGGCATCTGAAGACCTCCAGATGTTCTTCCAGCCAACACTCGCAGGGTGCCAACTCAAGCAGAGCATTACATAAGGGAAGGAAAGGTTTCCATTTTATATTTTGGCTCCACTGGGAAATGGATGCAAAGGGAGATAAACAGTCTTGTTGCAGTTAGACAGCACAGATGATCTGCAGTAAAACGGAGTTAAACCCAGTCCTTGTCGGTCCCATACCCACCCTTTAAATGAGAGCTGAGCAAATGCCTTGGGATCAAAATTTTTAAGGGAAGAATTTTATCTTTTTCCTGGCAGAAAATGTAATAAAATAGCTTTCAGATCCCTCAGGATTCAAAAGTGGTCAGTTTTCTGCATTCCCCTCCTGCATCCCTCCTGCTCTCTTGCTTCCCTGGGAGAGCCGCTTGAGCACCAAGCCAGGAGTGAACTGTGCCTTACACTGACCAGGTCACCTATCTGCAGCAGCTGGGGTGCAGGATCCAGGCGCTGGCTGGGGTGCAGAATCACAGCTGGCAGTTTAGGGTAGCTGTACACCCATGTGGACCTCACTTCCTCTGCCAGATGGCCGTCTGGCTTCATGTATGACTGTCCGCTGCCTCACAAGCTGTGAGACTTTGTTTCTTAAGCTCCAGAGCTGTGCTATGGCACCAGGAGGCTACATAAGCTTACAGTGACAATGATGTCCTTTCTCTGCTCCCTGAATTACTCTAGTGACCTGCAGTAGCATTTTGCTTTTCTCAGCTTTCAGACCACAAGGCCGGAAACAAGTCCTTCCGTCAAAGTGCATTTGCTGTAGTCTCAAAATAAGACGCACCCCTCTGAGGCTAGCATCTTGAGAGAGGCTGCATATGGGAAGCAGCCTGTGTCATCTCTGTCTCTATGTTGTTGAGAATATTTTTTATGGGTCCTAAAAGAAAAACCCCACCTCAAGGCCCATGGCTTGCAGGGAGAGACGTGTGACTTGAAATTGGCATGCAGTTCCAGGCAGTCCCTAAACCTGTGCAAAATCAAGCCTTCTTTTTCATTGCTGGTGAGGCAAACCACATGCTGGGCCATGCTAGGAGACACAAATTGAGGGACATTATCCTCTCTGCTAGACATCCATTGGGGAGGGATGTGGAGAAGCTGGAGGGGGCCAGCAAACAGCTGCAAGGCAGGAAGGGGCATGGGGCCTGCAGGCAGAACTAACAGGAGCTAGGCTTGGCTTACCTGGCCAAGGGCGGGGAGGAGGGGGGTTTAACATCAGCCTAAAACTGCTGGAAGGTCAATTGCAAACAGCTGAAGGCTCTTTGGTAGCCTCGGCTGATGGAATGTGAGGCAACAGCCACATCATGCTGGGGGTTTTAGTCAGGACAACTCCTTCACGAGCAGCCCTGGGACAAGGCAGCAGGGAGGTGGGGGTGATCTCTGGCCTGGGGAGGGGCTTTTAGCTGTGTCCACACAAAGCCTGGGAGGCTGGGAGAGCCTTGCCACTGGTGGGCTTTGGACGAGGTGCCCCCCCTCCAAGAGCCCTGGTGCTGCTGGGGCCCTGCGAACTGCAGACCAAGTTTTGGCTTTATCCGACCCTCAGCGGCACGGCAGGGAGGATTGGTAATTTAGGCCTGTCTCTGAGAGATATCCAATGAAATATATCTTGGACTAATTAGGCTTTAGGGCTCAGGAACTCAGTTCCAGTTGCCTGGCCTCTGTTTTGACCCCTCTTTTCTTTGAAGTTCATAGAGAAGAGGGGAAAGGAAATGAGAGGAGAGGCCCTGCTTTTCCTGTAAAATGCCTCATTCCTTATAAAATCGTTTAGCAGAAATCTCTTTCAGCTGGACAAGCTGAATACTTTAATACATCCTTGCAGTCATTTTCCTCCCTGGTCTCATTCCTCTGGCTGCTCAGTCACTGCTCTGTCAGTAAAACCATGGATGCACAGACAGAAATACTCCTCGAAGAGGTAGCAGAGAAGATCTCCAAAAGCATGTTAGAGGGCTCGGTGTTGCAGCAGCTGTGTTATTTCCTGGGCCAGCTGGAACTGCACAGCACCACGCAGTACAGTGGTGCCAACTCCAGCTCAGCTCTAGGTTTTCAGACCTTTCTTCCAGGCAAACCTGCTGGGACATCACAGCTTCCAGCCTTTGCCAGGCTGTGGAGAAACCACACCAAACATCTTCTCTCCTGTGTTAATGTTGCACAAGGAGGAAAGCAGTCCAGGCATGGTGAGAGAGAGGCACGTAATGTGTCAGATCTGTCCTGAGCACTAGGGATGTTTCAGAGCAGAGAGCAGCTGAAAGCCCCAAAGGAAGGCAGCCATATTCCCTCCCTCCCACTGTAACACAGAATTAGCAGGAGATCTTGTTAGAAAGGCATCTCCAGTCGAAAGCTAGATCAGATTATGCTGGGCCTTGTCAAGTTGAGTTCTGCATATCTCCAGGGATGGAGATCTGGCCTCTGAGATGCACCACCCTCACTTGGAGGAATTTTCTCATGCCCAGCTGGAATGTCCCGTCCTGCAGCATGTACCTGTTACCCCATGTCCTGTCCTTGTCTGCCTCTGAGAAAAGTCTGGCTCCATTTTTTCCATAACCACCATTCAAGCAGTGGATGACCCCTGTGAGGACCCCCCTGTTGTCTCTTCTCCAGGCTGAGGAAGCCCAGTTCCCTCAGCATCTTTTCATTCGTCCTGTCCTCCAGTCTCATCACCACCTTGGTGATCACTGCTGGACTCTTTCCAGTTTGTCAGTGTCTTCCTTGTACTGGATAGCCCGGAACTGGATTCAGTACAGAGATGAGTCTTCAGCAGCCCTTAGTAGTGAGGAAGGATAACCTCTCCTGTGCTGAACTTTGCAAGGTTGCTTCTGGCCTATTCCTCCAGCCTGTTGAGGTCACACCATGTGGCAGGCCTTCCACTGGAAACAGCGGCCGCTCCCACAGTTGACATTAGTTATGGGCTTTTTCTCACCATTTCTTGGGATGGGTTGAAACCCACCTTTCCACCAGACATGTGTGCAGTGGGTCAGCAAGGGTCCTGAGAGCTGCCTGGGCTGCCTCTCTTGGCAGGGTGACTGTTTCCCTGGAAGGTGGCCTTATTGCAAAAGGTGACTCACATAGAGTGTGGTTAGAGCCGGAGCCACTCTTACTTCTCCTTTTGAGAGGTGAAAGGATGACCGGAGTGTGGTCAGAGATTTCCTGTACCTATGCTCAGTGACAGGCTGTCCTGGTTTGGCTAAAACAGGGCTATTTTAACACCTTAAACGGTGACACAGGCCACCTGCAGTCCTTGCGCCGGAGGTTTCACATCCTCTTTCGGACCAAGCCTACCCCACTGCTGTAGGAATGAGGACCAAATCTGGCTGCAGCGGGGCCTGAGCTCTGGTTTGAGTGAACAGGTGGTGATGCCGAGTCTCTGCCTTGCCCAGTGTTCCTCACGTGTGCCTGGGCATCCAAAGGGCTCTGCAGCAGCATGTAAAGGGCCTGTTCTCAGACTGCCCACGGGTGTCATCTCAGCCCTCTGACTTCTGACTTGGGCATCTAATAAGCACTGGCACCTTCCCCAAGCTGCAAGGAGTTGTTGACCTCAGGCTGATTAGGGAAGGAGGATGCTGGAGGGAGGAGGGCGGGGAGGGTAATGCTAGCACTGGGTTGTACAGGGAAGTTTTCTGCCATTTGCAGTGAGAAGCAGCAGCTGAGGAGCAAGGGGAGAAGCAGCGCAACTTGCAGGTGGCCAGGCAGTTGCTGGAGTTCCCACGGAGGACAGCTTTCGGGTTCCAGCCCCGTAGTGTTTCCACGTGCAATTAGCACAGAGCATCTGCAGAAGCCAGTCATGCAACTGTGCATCAGTGCAGGACACAGGGGTGCATTAAACCAGTAGAGCCACAGGCACCCCTGTACAGTTTTCATGGAGGTGCCCGCTGTGCTTCTTTTATCTGCATGATTTTTGACGTCCTAAATGACTTGTGATATGAGGACAGCCAGGCATTTATTTGGGTGCATATAGAGTAGAGGAGGCCTCCTGAAAGCAAAATATGGCATGGTGTACTTAGGCTATATCATCTTGGAGGGGGAGACCATGTTACAGATTTGTTTTTGAAGCTGGGCCTTGCAGCCCGTTGGAGTGATTTTAACGTGTGACTCATATCAAAACTGCTTCAAGGTTAGGAGTGAAATTAGAAATTAGTCTGAAAGGGCTGTTATTCACAAGCAAAAATTCATTCAAGATATTTGCCTTTCATTTCTCAGGACTACAGGCAGGGGAAAACTGTGAGAAGAATAATTTCTGTGTAAGTGAAGACTAATCATGAATAGTGACACTTCCTGATGACATTAAATAGGATTGAGTATATTTAACTTGCAGGCTGTGTTGTATTTCCAAGTTGTAATCTTGGGCTGGGCTCTTGGACAATTTTACAAATGAGGCGAGATGCGATAACATGAGCAGTAGGAGTAAGGAAGGGACAGGGAATGGTGTTTGTGGCTTGGCAGCTGGCCGCCTTTCTTCAGTATTAGCCACACTCCCAGACCCTGCCTGGGGATTGTCCGCACCAGCAAGATGGTTGGTTCACTCTCCCAGGAGCAGTGGTCTTGCTGCTCCGTCATCAGTGTGAAAAGCCTTTGCCCATGACTGAGGCTTGGCTCTGGAGCAAAACAAACTGACAGCACAGTGAGGCTCATCTGTGCCCGGGTTGCAGGCTCAGAGGCCTGGGGTTTGATGTTAATGCTGGCCACAATGCTTTCCTGTGCAGCATGGCAGGAAAGCATCCAAGTGGCTGGGATTTCAGGCACCAGCGGCCCAAGCAAGAGCTCTCTTCAGGCCATTCCTCCCTGACACACCAAACAAAAGCAGTTTCAGTGCCTCAAAATGTCCGAGCGCCCTGCCCTTCATTTGGCCGTGTCTCTGCCTCTGAGTGTCTCTTGGGGGGTGCAGTACAGGGAACCACCTGTGGTCCCTTTGAATGAGCAGCATCCCGCTGGAGAAAGGTGCTTTCTCCCAGTTTAAGTGGGTGCAGGACAACCACAACTCCTCTCGCCCATCTGTGTGGGAGCCTGGGCTGGCGAAAAACTCACCAGGCTTTTTCCCCAGCGGGCAACAGGGGGCTGGGCTGACAAGAGGAACCGCAACCGGGGCACAGAGACACTCCAGCAGCCTGTACTGCTGCCAGGCTTGCGGGGGGTGGCAGCATGAGAGCTGGTGTCTTCTTGCTGCGCTGTGTATAGCCTGACCATAACGAACCTCAGAGTGGACAAGGCACACTTTGGACACATGCAGAATCCTCCAATTAAAAGTGGTGGTTTGTTTTGGTTTGGTTTAGTTAATATCTGCAATATCAGCATGCAGCAGCATGGCTGGATGAGATCTCCAAGTATCCTGTCACTGAGGAGCACACACCTTGCAGGAACAGATGTCAAAGCTTGAAAGCCTTGGAAATCTCTGCAGGGCCCCTCTCCTTACGGTTTTTATAGCCAGGACCCCAAGTTGAGTAGGGGGAAGCGCAGCTCCTCCTGGCAAATGGAGAAAAGCCAGCTACTTGACATTCAGAAAAAGCAAAACTGTCTCTGAGTTACCTTCTTTGTCTGCAGAATACTCTCTAAGCCAAGGCGGGACCACCACGGCTGCCAGGGTGGATCAGCTCGCACCCATGTCTCGTTAACAAAGGCAGATTTAGCAGGTATTTGCACCTAGCAGGATTTTCTTTTATTTATCCCAACGTGAGAAGCTGTAGACATTGCTCAGTGATTTAATTTCATTTGTGTACCACAGACCATGTTTTGCACTTCATTGAGTAACTTAATAAACCACCTTCGGCCACTGATGTTTATGACCAACTTGCCTCACCTGAATGGTTTCAGACCCCCCCAGCAGTGCTGGTGGTGGAGCCTCTGGGGGTCTGCAGTTCATCCCCTCCATTCAGACCAGGGCTGAGTGTGGTGAAGCAGCTCACGTCAGAGGTGGCAGGGGCTGGAGATGGCCCTAGGGTAGTGAACAGCCGGGGGCAGCTGCTGGTGCACCTCAGGCAGTGCGGTGTGGTGTGCGCACACCTCCTCATGCTCTCACCTGTACCTGCACAGAATGGCTGGGGGATGGGGCTGGGCCCAGGATGACGTGCAGGGTCATAGGGGACCCAGCAGCACAGGAGCTGGCAGGGCCCTCTGAAGATCTCCAGCCCCAGCATACAGCAAGTCCCTCCCCAGCATGAGTTCAGGACAGCGATGGCTTTGTGCAGCCATGTCTAGGAACTCCTCCAAGAATGGAGACCTCCTTCCTCCCTGGTGCCCTCTCCCCCTGCCCATCCAAGTTGCGGTGGCTCGGGTGGCAGATTCCTGTGCTTGTAACAGTGGCAATAAACACACCCACAGTACCTGCCTCTGCTGAGGGTATCTGCAGAGGCACACCATGCAATGAGTGCTGGTTGTGGGTCTGATGTTCACACTATAAGGAAAGGAGACCTACTAGAGACCTTCAAGACTTCCCAGCTCGGCTGTACAAGCCCTTGAAGCAGTCCTTGCTGTGAGCAGGGGTTTGGAGCTGGGTGCCTCTGGAGGTCCCTCCCAGCCACAATTTTCCTGTGATTCTGCTGTCGTTGCAGGTTTGCTTGACTTTCATTCTCATTCCTCTAAACAAGATCTTGTTGAGAACAAATTTGCCATAGTTCGAGCACTGTTGTGGTGAGAGAGGCGTACACAGCTTTCTTTAATTGCTGCCCCAGGAGAGCTTTCTCCTCGCTTATACCAAAAGGGCAAGTTGCCAGCCAATGTCAGACCCTTGACCACCTTGGGCCTTTTGGACTTGTTAGGCAGGTCACAGCACCATGCCAACACACAGAGGCCATGGACTCAGCAGAGGATCCAAGCACAGTCCTGGAGACTTGCTGCTGGCATTTAATGAAGAGTTTTGTACCTCTGTGGTGATACCTGTGTGAAAGGGAGCCTCTCCTCCCTCCCAGCCCCGCGTGGCCATGGGGAGTGTGGAGAGTCAAGCTTGGACCATCTCCATCTTGATGTTCCTCTCACAAATAGCACCACGACGGAGCACCCCATGCTCCAAAACTCTGCCCCAGGAATCAGGGAAGGCCTCTCCATGACCGAAATGCACGACTATTTTCTGAAGGTAGTGCTGTGCTCTTATTCACATGCCTGAACCAAGAAAAATGTTACAACAAATAGCTATGCTGACTGTGCTTCCCTGTGATGGGAGTATGACTTCTTTCAAGGCATGTTTCAGCTTCAGGTGTCAGTTTGCTGTGCTTGTACTAGAGCCTTTATGAGTGCCACAAAAAGACCTCTATACGGAACCATCCCCCATCTGGAGAAACTCTATGGACTCCTTTGCAGGGTAAAAATGAAAAAAAAAAAAGACAACCAAAAAAACCCCCCACCTTGGATTCATCCAGTGTTGACATCGCTCAGTTACAGGCTGACTTCAGGGTGCAGGATAGCAAATGTTGGCAAAATTATTATGGTAACCAATCCACAAATAATTAACCTTGTTGTTTTTCAATTACTTACATAAATTGCCAACAGCATCATGTCTCAGGACAAACCCTGCTATTCAAAGTTTGACTAGTCAGGGAAATGGTGATAAGCATCACAAGAGTTCTACAGGTAAGACCTGAAGAAAAGTCTGGCTCCCATTGTCTTCCTCTTTTGTAGATTAGATATTTGAATTTTTTTGTTTTTAATAACAGTCTTCCTTTGCCAGGGAACATCAAAAAACAGAAGAGCAGCAACACATTTCTGCAGACAAAAGATTAAGTTCTAGAAAACAGGAATTTTATATGTGTGTATATATACACACATATACATATATATGTACATGTATACTTACATACTTTTTTTCTTTTTTTTACAGTGCTGGAAATAATCATTATGAGGGAGTGGTTGACACAGTGAAAGGCAGAGCCTCAGTCCAGAGAGACCTCTCTAAATGGGAGGACTGGACCACCAGGATGCTCATAAAGCCCAGCGAGTAGAATTGCTAGTGGTGCCTGGTGCACAGGAGTAAGGGAGTGATAACCCTGAGCACTGGTCAAGGCTGGGAAGTGATTGATGGAGCTGCTGGATAGGACTCGGAGGTAACTGTGAATGTAAGCTTGAACATGGGCCAAAAGTAATTCTTACGGTGAATAATGCGAATTACATTCTGGACTGTATGAGGAGGATCACAGCTAGCCCAGTGGAGAGGTATTGGAGACTCTTGTATTTCTATGAGTCCAAAAAGCTCTTCAAGACGATGCATTATAGTAAGGATAAATGCATGATGATGCTGGCAAAGTGCAAGAAAGATTCCTTCACAACCTTCCATGGACCTGCCGAGGTCACTGGTTGCTAGACCAGCAGAAACCCAAGTGTTTCGGCAGGGAGACCGAAGTAGGCAGGCATGCTGGCAGAAGACAGCAGGCAAGATGTTTTGCTGTGTGTTAGACACTGGAGTGAACACTGTACAGCTTGCTGGCATGGCCTAAATAACTCATTGCCTGGATGGGGCAGCCATGAGAGCTGCACTGGGGTGCAGTATGCCAGCAGCACTGTCCCTTCTGCTTCGTGCCAGGGCCATTGCTCCCGACACCCTGCAAAGGCAAAGGTTAGGGTAGGTCTTGCAACATAGCCTGTTCCTTTCTCAGTCAAAATGGGACTTTTTTCACACGGACTGCTGTCCTTAGGCTTGTTCTTATGTTTTGGTTCTGCTAGGTGTTCTTTTCTCTGGAGGGCTGGGATCCTTAGCCGCACCATGTTTCCAGTGTTGCTCTTGCCAATATCACCGTGGTTTCTGCTGTGTGGGTTTCTGGCTATCCTACCGTGCTCTGTGTTAGCAGAGCAGGGGTTGCTGAAATACTGGAGCGGTCTCCGCCCTGAGCTGTTGCTGCAACAGCAGCCCACAGAGTTAAACATTAGCAGAAGTTACTTATTTCCCCTAAAGGAGGATCTTTATAGCTCTGCCCTTATTTTATATTGTAGTCCCAGCGATACTGTAAATCTGACAGCAGGGGTTAGAAATTTGATTTGTTAAGACATTGCAATGTCATTATGTCTGGTGCTTTTTGAGAGTTTCCTGGATGTTACTTGAAACAGGGTAATCACTTACTCATGTGTAACCAACGACCACATGGAAGCCACTCACACGAGAAGCCACAGCCTTTGCTAAAAAAGGAACTCCTTTCTGTTTTTTTTTTTTTTTCCAACCAAATTTCTCAAAATAATTAAATTTCTCCCTTTGTTCTGATTTCTGTGTTTGCTCTCACTTACAAGCAACCCCAGTGGGGGGATGGAAGATAAGGGACTTTGATCTTAGAATAAGGACCTTGGTCTAAATGTTTTCCTGTAGGTAATTATTCCTAGTCCAGGATGTCAGGATGGAGAAGATTTTTCTTGTTTGGACTCATTTGTCTAGTGCATACACATTACCATAGATGGAATACTTTGGAGAAGATATAAGAGAAGGATTTCAGTTTAATGAGGTACAGGCAAAAATTTTGGGCCAACAGCTAATACAGCAAAGCATCAGCAACATCTGTCTCCTCTCTACATTCATATCCAAGAGGACTCAAGAGCTATCCAGGCATTTTTATGACAGAAAGATCTGCTTATTCAAGAACCACCCCCCTTTTCTCCTCTGCAGTTTTTCTCTTGTTCTCCGAAATGTAAATCAGTAACCTTCACTAACACCAGGTCTGAAAAACATTTCCATGTTTAAATGTGAACACAGATGGGTGTTTGTTTTGGGGGATGTCAGTCAACCAGGAATGCGTAATCAACATGAGTAATGAATTACACCCAGCACCTCCATCTGCTCAGGCATCCCCTAGGAGTCCAGATCTGGACTGGATCAGGATTCCTGGGACTGAAAGCCCAAAACAGGGGCAGGACAGGGAGTTGTCAGCTTCCCAGCAGGGAATGAAGCTCTGATCAGTTGGGGTAGAGCCCATAGGCACAGCTGGAGGGTAAGAGACATGGCAGAAAGAAATGCTCGTGCAGGGAGACATGTGGTGGCTGAGAAGGTCTGGAGGATGGATGGAGGGGCTGGGCCAGGTCTTTGGCCCCAGGTGGGTCTAGTGCATGAGGTGGACCTGTGATGGGGTGCAGGGGTGGAGGCTGCTGCACGAGGATGGCTCAGCCTGGGACACACCAACGGAAGCCACTCCAGGGTGAAGGGCCAGACCCTGCTGAGGCCAGACCACTTTCCATTGACTACCGCTCTGGAATAGGGGCAGAGAACTGTAGATGGGGCCTCACCCAGCACCACCTCTGTCCATCTCCTGTGTTTTCATGCAGGATGCAGCTCCTCCAGAAGCAAACAGGAAGGGGGGGATGTTGAGTCTGCCCTAAGGCTGGGGCTGAAATGAACAGTCTGTGGGAGGTGCCCAGGTTGCCTTTTCACAGCCTCAGCCCCTGTGAGTCATGTTTTGTGGCCTTTCGTCTCTCCCTCCACCCTTACCTTCACAGATCATTCACAGGCCCTTGTCAGAGGCAGCCAACACTAAATCGTTGTGGTGTTAACGATCCACCTCAGGTCCTAAAGCCTGGGGACCCTGCAGGCTGGGCTTTTGCTGCCACTGTGAGCCACTTCTCTGTCCTCACCACATCCTCATATGGTGAAACGTTAAGTCATCTGACATCTGCTGTTGGCTCGCATTCCTCTCTCTGGGGAAGGCCACCTGGCTAAATCATGGCCCCTCATGAGGCCCCTTCTCCTGGTAGGTTCGCTATGACTGGTGCCTTCAGCAGCCACCAGAGAACAGTCACTGGGCGGGATGTGTCCTGCATCTTTGCAGTGGTGCTGTGGCACAAGTGACTCACGCAGTGTTTAGTCACCGCAGTGGGAGGGACGGCTCAGCTGGGTGTTGTGCCAATTACAGTCCTGAATGTAGAGAATGGGGACCTTCCACAGAACATGTCCTTCAGAGGTCCTGTGAGGCTTAGACAACCCGCCGGCTCATACTAGCAGGAAATCAGAGCAACACTTAAATCAGAAGGGAGCTCTGGAGTACTCTTTAAAAACATCCCCTGCTCAAAGCAGGCTAACCACAACATCAGGTCTGGTTGCTCTGAGCCTTATCAGTTTTGGTTTGGGGGTATCTCCAAGACCAGAGACCCTACCAGCCCTCTGGTTCGCGGCTGCACCCCTCCTGCAGGGAAGCAGCTTTCCCTTGTGTCCAAACAGCATTTCCCCTGTGTCAACCCTTTGCCCAGACAGTGGTAAATGTGTACATCCACCTTCCCATGGGTATCCTCCTCCTTGGGCACACAGGGACAGCAACAAGACATGAGGCCACAAAGCCGTGCACCCCCATTGGGAAGGGGTCTTTGGGACGGGGAGGTAGCTATGTGCTCTCTGACTGCACCAGGAAGCGGCAAGGAAACCCAGTCTCTGAGTCTATGGTGGGGCTGGAGCCGAAACAGAAAAAAAGGACTCAGACTTGCTTCGTTTGCCCTCCTGCTCTGCCTAGCCACTGCGGGGCTGGGTGGATAGACTGCAGCATGGACGGGGCTTTCTCACCGTCTTCCACAGGCAGCAGTGCCAGGGTGAGTCTCTCCCTGCGGTCTCAGCTGCGGGTGGTGGGTTGGAGCCATGCCTCCCAGGCGGTGGTTCAGCCCACGGCTGACTTTTTCCGGGGCTGGCAAAGGTTGCTTTGCAGAAGGGAGTATGATGACAGCATTTCAGACGTAATGACTGCGGTTTCCATGGAAACCTGCAGGCGTGAGTCAGCATCTCCCTGCTGCGGTGGCCGGGAGTGCACAGAGCTGCCTGTCCCTGGCTTTGCTCTGAGCTGGGCACACGAAAAGGCAATGCTGGGGCAGAGGAGGTCAGTGTGTCTAAGGTCTGAGCTACACTGAGACCAGGAAATACGTGAAAGAGAGGATCAAATCAGTTTTTCTGCCAGCTAAATGTGGGGATCCCTTCTGAAGAATGGGGATTGGCCATGCCCACACCCACCTGAGGGATGCGTGCTCTGCTTAGTGTGAAGCTTCTCTTAGCTTTCTCCAAGCATACCTGCTTCTGCTCTTTCCATGTGCTGGTGGGAGCTGTGCAAGTGTGCAAAATGCTATGTCCAGATACACACCAGTTCAGACCCATAGGCAAGAACAAGAAGAGAGCTGAATCATGGTCCTTGCCTAGACACAGAACTTTCTCTTTGCAGCCGAGCAAAGGCTCTTGAGAGCAGAAGCCAGCGGTGTGAAGGACTAGCAAGTACCACTGTGCTCTGTATGTGACCCACTGCAGCTGAAGCCCTGCACGGAGCTGGGAGCTGCAAATTACTGCTAGCAGCAATGCAAACTCTACCTTCTGTGTCTGTAGGAGTCAGAGCATAAAAGCTCCCAGGCAGTTCACTACACAGCCCTGGCCTGTGAGCATCTGCTTGCAATGAGGGAAAAGGAGAGTCAGGAGAAAGCCTGGCTGGAAAGGCAGGACTTCACTCAGCATGCACCCACCCATGCCAGGCCTCCCTGCCCAGGCTGTGCATCCAGTGAGTATCCTCGGCAGTCACTGTGCAATTTGGGTGCCAGAAGAGATTTGGTGTCTCTGCTCAGGATGTGCAAGATGCCAAAACCAAGCCAATAAGAAATGGAGACGATATCCTCCCTTCCTGGGCCAGCAAAAGGCGTAATGCCACTAGTGGTGTGAGCACTGTCAACCTTTCTGGCATTCAAGGTAGGCTTCAGTCTTACACATGTGGCAAAATATGTTTTCTTCTGATGGGGAGGCTGAAGTATTCAGACTATGTGAAGAGATTCAAATTACCAGTTCATTGTCCCCACCTGGGCAGCAGGTTTGGTGATGAATGGTGCTGTGAAGATGTGGGGAAACCCCCCAGTGTTTGTTTAAGAGTTCTCTTTTGAGACCAGTAAATGCTGTGTAAATACTGGTGTGCTGGGAGCAAGCTGTGCTTGAAACATGAAACTCCTCTGAGAAAGGTCGTGTGCTTCCTCTGGGTTCATCACAGGATTGCTTGCTGGAACCCGCCCGCATAAAGGGCAAGGAGGAAAAACCTGTCCCTTGTCCAACCCCAAGGCATTGCTGTCCCCCACGCCCTGCTGCCCTTCTTGGCCCTGTGGTCCCTGTCCCTCTCTGCTATAAACACGTTGGCACCTCGCTTCTAAGGGACCATTGCCCTCAGCCTGCTGGTTTCACACTTCCCCGTGTCCAAAGCTGTGGCCAACTGCTTTGAACTCCTGTAACCTGTGAGCAGTCTCCTTGCCCTGTCCACTGCAGAGGACACCTGTCCCAAACAGCAGCAGAGTCTGCCCATGGGGCCAGAAGAGCCCAAGCTCCTCTCCCCAGTACAGTCACAGCTCCCAGAACTCATCAACTGCCTAGCAATATGTTTGTAAATCTCTGTGTTTGCAGCGAAGTGAGGCTAATTTATTTCCTGGAGGCTGCCCCAAAAATGTTGCAACTCAGGCTTTCTCTGCCATAGGATTTTGGTGTTGTACAGGGTGTTGTTTCTCTTCTATGCATTGACCCACAGGACTGACCACCCTGTGTGGGGGTTTGACCCTCCACAACTACCCAGATTTCCCTGGAGCCATGAAAATAGCAGCTCCCTAGCCAGCAGCCTTAGTCTCTGTCGTGTGGTTCAGTGCAAGGTGTCTCTGCTGCCTTTTTATATTCTAGGACCTTGCAGAAATGTGTACATGAACAGAGACATACATGATCCTTGGTATGATGTTTTGCCAGGTATGGTAGATCCAGCATAAATACAAACAGATGTTGCTCCAGACAGTGTGGACCAACAGCACAATGCAGTATTTGGGCAGGTGAGAGTGTGGGCATGACCAAGGGTTTTCAGCCTCTGATCCATCAGCATGCTGCCCAGCTTTTTGGGCATCCTGCAGGCTGTTTCCCTTCCCTTCTTGCTCATCCGATGGAGTCAGCCTGCATTTCAGCAAACTTGCCCTCTTACTTTAAGGACCTTCCTGGTGGATGAAGTACCTCTGTGGCTGAAGAAAAGGCCTGTATCCTGCTGGAAGCAGCACAGCTTTGTAGCAGGCAGATTTTGTGGGTCCTGGCAGCAGTGCCTCCAGGCTATCTGGCATATAGACATCTGCATGATCTCTGCCGGCAAAAGGTGTGCACTCATTGCTTGCACATAGTGACAGACCTGGATGTCCCTCCTTCAGCCTGCCCAGGGTTTCAGAGGTGGAGAGGTGCTTTGTATATGCTGTGGCATGGCTCTGTCCTGTGCACGAGCACATTCCAGTGCCTTCTGCTCCCCAGAAACATGGCAGACAAGTCCCTAATCTGTGACACTGATCTGCTCTCTAGTCAGGCTATCGCTGGTGTCAGGCTAAGGTTAAGAGCACAGCTGCTCAGTTCAGTGCCAATAACCCTTTCCTCCGTCAAGTCCTCTTTGGGTCAGGATGTTCCCTGTGTACTTGATCTGCAACTGTCTCTCAAGGGGGCCAGGACACCAAGCAGCTGTCCAGGGGTGAAAAGTGTACAACCATGCCACAGCCCCTTTCCCTCCTTTGATTTTTGACTTCCCAAGACGTGGTTTTCAGACCAAAGACTAGTCACCCTCTCAGCGTGGTCAAACACAGAGCAGGAGCCCTTTCATCATTGACTGTCCATCAAAACACCTGTAATTACAGACTCATATGGGATTGCACGGCTTCCCTCAAACAGCACAGCTGTTTATGTCTGAGTAGGCAATAACACAAAATAGAGTATGGTGGTCACCAGAGAGAGCAAAACATGCTCAAAGGCTTGGTCAGTGCTGCTGCCAGATCCCTTCTGCTGACCTGCAGTCTTTCTGATGTAGGAAGCACTTTCTCCTTCGGCTTGCACAGTCCTGAAACCAGGGCAGGGCTTGGGATTTGGGGCAGCAGAGGTGGAGGGAGTGAGCTGCTCTGCTGTGCGACCACTGCTGTGCAGCAAAGTTCTGAACCACAGAGGGACCATAAGTGGTGGGACAACATAAACCGCATGCTGAGCAGCTGCGGGGCTGGGGCATTACTTCCCCCCGCCGCTACCCCAGTGGGTGCAACGTGAGTAAACACGGTCAGCCTGTCACACAGGACCAGGGCAAGTGCAACCTCTGTCCCCAACCCACTCCCACATCCTCCCAGATTTCCAGCCTGAAACTGTTTGGGAGAGGAATTTCCAAAATAAATGTTGCTATTCAAGGAATGCAGCGGGGAGGGGGGAAGAAATAATCACAACGGAGATAAGGAGAAGTCGGTTGACTTGACAACTGCACCAAGCAAGCTCCACTGGCTCTGGCTGGTCTAAGATGAGGCTCTGCAGCCCACCTCCCCCTGCCTCAGGCTGCAAATGTTGCCTTAACATCGGCTGTGCTGGTGGGGCTGGAAAGGCAGCTCTGGGGCAGATGCGAGGAAAGAAGAAATACACTGGAGGGGTCGGGGCAGTAGGACAGCATCTATCCCTGCTCCTCTCTGTGTGTGAGCCACCCTAACTCCTCTTCTTGGCAGCCGTCCGCTGGGCTTCACTCTGGCTTTGTGCTCACAGAGTCATTTCAGTAAAAGCTCACACGGGTTTCAAGCATCTCCTTAAAGAGCTGCGCCACTGTCCTGCCCTGTCCTCCCAGCAGGATTTTTGGGGCCTTATCTGCTTTCCTCCCTGTCCTGGGTTGTGTTGCACTTTGCTGCCAAGATTCCCCTGTCCTCGCCAGTGCTCCCCTCGGGGACCAGCTCTGTTTAACATCTATCTGGCCCCATGGCACTCCTCTGCCAGTCTGCTGAAGGCCTTGTATAAATGCTCTGCTGGAAAACATCCAAGGCCCAGGGTCTAGTCCCTTCCTCCCAGGGACAGAGAAAAAGCTGCATTGCTCTTGGCTTGGAGTTCAGGAAGATCTGGTTTGCTAAAACCAGATGTATTCATCCACTTTTGCTGACTCCATGATGGGGTTTTCACACCTAGTGCTTGCAGAGAGGCTGTTGTCTCGCTGACAGGCAGTAAGGAATTTGGCAGAGCTGAGGTGGCTGCGCCAGGACTGTGCATATCTGTGGCTTGGCAAATAAATGGTAAGAGAAAATAGGTCCCCTGCCTGGACAACCTGCAGAAGGAAAGATGGACAGACAGTGCTTGGGCAGGTGGATGCAAGGCATTCCAACTGGCTGTCCCTGACACGATTAAGTCACAGGGCTCATGCTGTGCACCCAGAAATGAAGGGGATGCCCTCAGTGTTGAGATTGAGGAAGAACCTACACAGGCAAGATTAGGAATTAAAAATGTCAGCTCTTCAAGGTGAAATCATCCACCCAAAAGAACGGCCCCAGATGTGCAGGTCTATCCCAGCCTGCAGGTGCATTCAGCTTTGCTTTTCCACCCTCTGCCATTCAAGCAGCCTGCACACATTGGTCATTTTAACTGACTGCCATGCCAAACTTGCTCAGCCCTTTCATCTCTGATAAAATAGTTGTGAGGATTTAAAACAGAAAATGCAGCTGGCCAGGAAAGGGGATATTTTTCCTGACCCCTGCAGATAACCAGCTCTGCAGCCTGAGCCCTGGTTTGTAGTCTCTGTCGCAACGCAGAGCCGCAGAAGTTACCTGCAGAGTTGTCAATGCCTCCTCCCCAGGGACATACCCAGTGTCAGGGAAAAAAACGAGCAAAGCAGAGACCTTATTGATGGAAAGATTGAAGGCCAGACTCTCTTGCTGCACTGTACCTCTGAACAGGGTGCAGAGATGTTCTCTCCCTCTTGGATGTGTGGCACAAGGTCATCTTCCTGCTGTAGCACTCCTTGCTCATTTCTGCAGCCTCTTTGAATATGAATGTTGCCTTGTTCCTCTGGAAATACGGCAGCAACTGAATGCTTTTCCTACCAGGGCTGTGCACAGAAGCAAGATTCCTCTGTTTCTGATGCTGTTACCCACTTGCTTACAGCTAGAGGTTTTATTATCCCTATTAACTGCAGCACAAAGAGCTCATGGTGTTATGCACAGATAGACTTCAGTCTCTCTGCAACATTGATCTCCAAGGCAGGTCTCACATCTGGCATTGTTGGCCTCTGGTTGTGTTTCTGTAATTTATTTGTTAAAGTTAATTTCACCAGACTGTAATGATTTATTTAGATCCAGAGCCTCCTGTAACAGAGCACCATTATTTGCTATGCCACCATGTTTCTGCCATCTGCAAACTTCATAAAGGTTTTGTAACAGCTACTTTTTGAAAGGTCATGGAACCACTTTTTAAGCTGTTTATTTTGCATAAGGCATGGGTCTTACAAAAGCATCAGGTGATATTAAGTCAAAAATGCTTTGAGGAAATCCGATTATGTAACAGAAACACCGTTCCCTTTATTGGATTGAAGCAATAATCCTGTGCTTTTTTTTTTCTGAAGGAAGAAAAATAGAAGAAAACAAGTTTGTTTGTCAACGCTGTGCCTCACAGCTGACTTCAATAGCAGATTTCAGCCTCTTTGTTGATCCTGAGTGCCAAACTGATGTTTGGATAAGTGGTCAACTGTTCCCTTACCCTTACTTCCTTTATCTTCATAGAAATACTGTGCTGGTTTTCTTTTTCTGCAAGAGACTGCAATGAAAACATTGACTGGTTTGGGTGAAGAGAGTGTGGGTACGGGAGCACCTGCAGTAACAAGTGGCAGGAGTGGCCCCAGGGCAGGCAGCCATGGATGGCATCTGCATTAGCTGATTACAGAGGTCTTACTGCTTTCCAGACCGCCCCAAAACCAGGAATGGTCTCAAATATGCGACAACCTAAAGCAGGCTATACTGAAGCCATTAAAAATAGTGTTTGGAAGACAGGGAACAGGGTAGGAGACATAAAGCATCCTGATAAGGAGAGAAAGAACAGTGAATGTATCTTAATGGTTCGCAGAAGAGGAGCAGGATGGAGAGACAAGAGATGATGATCACCATCAGCTCCTAACGGGTACAAAAAGGCAAGACTCAAAAGCAGCACACAGTTCCTGAGTAACAACCCAGGAACCATGGTTAAACCTCAGTAGCAAGTGTCCCTTTTACTCTGCATCACCATTAAGTGTCCCTGGACAGACTGCTTGCATTTTGGTGCTTGCCTCTGGGATAGACCTCTCGGATAAATCCATCTTGGGCATCCTTATGAGTAAGGGGATGCGGGGGGATGGCAGTGAGGAAACCAGCTTAGTTTCAAAATAAATATTCCCCCTTCCCATAGGGTCCCACAGTGATCTTTGCTGCATTGTTGCAAGATGAGCTTTTTGCCAGCATTTTCGTCATGCTCTGAGACTTCTGATTTTCTTTTCTACTATCTACTGCTGTCACCCGGGGCTCTACCAGGAAGGACACTGCTGCTGCTGGTAACAGCCCCAGTCCTTACACTAAAACAGTGGATGCTCACCTCACCAGGACCCTGTCCTGGCCTGTTGTACTTGTTTCCAGCTTGTCATGAGTGCCTGGTGGGTGAACTGGCCCGCAGTACCAGGTGTATATTGTTATTAATGTGCAATGTAAGCGCGACAGTGGTAGAGGCCTTGAAAGTTTTGGAACAGGTCAAAAGTAAAGGCCCCAGGACTATAAATAACTCGCTGGCGGTCTATTAGGTGTGCAGTCTCAAAAGCTGGGAAAAGCCTGTGTTAAGTGTACCAAAGAAAAGCAGCAGCAGCTGAGCAATGAGAAACACATCTAAGCAACAGGGTCAGGCACCTGCTGCAGTGTGGGAAAGCAACACCCGCCGGTACTGCGCAAGGAAGGGAGTACAGGACAAAGGCTAAGAGCTGTCTAGAAACTAGAGACATCTTGAAGAAGTGCCGAGATGCTGAATGTGGTGTGTTTCTGGGTGTTTCTGTCCCCAGAACCACTGCTGCAGGATGACTGTGGGGCTGCGAGTGCCCCTGTTCCATGCAGCCCTGCTCTCCTGGGGACCACATACAGCCACAGAGCAGCTGATGTTGGAAGGATCCTCTGCAGATCACCTAGTCCAACCCCCTGCTCAAGCAAGGCCACCTAAAGCCAGTCACCCAGGACCATGTCCAGTTGGCATTTGAACATCTCCAAGGATGGAGATTCTCACCATCTGCCTGGTTGCAAATCCTGACAAAACCCTTTTGAGCTGCTGGTGTCACCCAGGCTGGTGCATGGTGCTATGACTGTGTCTGGAGTATGGGGTTTTGTGCACATTTCTCCTATCGGATGCTCCAGCCCTCAATGAAGGTTTATTACATATCAACTCAGAGTGTCTAATCACGATTTTGGGCAGCATTATAATCCAGCACTTGTGGGACAGAACAAAATGCTTCAAAGGCAGGTCATGGCAGTGTTTTAGACATGTTGAGTTTTGAAGCAGCTAATTTTGCAGAGGACAGCTCCCAGGCGGAGTGCTGCATCAGCTGGGTACAGTCCTGCAGTTTGCAGTTGCCACCACTGACTGTGATGTTCAGCCGCCCTTTACATGTTAAGAATTTGTACCCTCGCTGATTTCACACCACTGCTGCAATCATCTGCCTTCTTGTCCACCAGAAATTCTTATTTCAGTGAGATCACAGCTTTAAGACCTACTAGGTGGACCTCTCTGAGCAATGCCAACTTCCAGTCATGTTCCCCATGTTATCTGGGCAACCCTCATTATATCAACAAGGCATGCTGTGACCTTGTTTCTATAGGATTCCTGGTGAGAAGTACCACAATGTTCATGCAAGTTAGAGGTAACTAAACTACAACTGCTGCCTCACAAACTGTGTTTTCTAAGGGAATGGTGGTGTTTTAGAGTGATTTAGGCAGAGAAGGATCTCTGGAGGACTCTTGCCTAATCCCTATGCTCAAAGCCAGGGTAAATCTGAATTCGCATTAGGTCAGTTGGGGATTTGTCCAGCTGAGGTGGAAGCCGTAGTCTTCCCCTTCCTATTACTCCAGAGACATCCAACCCATCCGCTCAGCTTTGTGCTCCATAGTGAGACTCCTGCTTAGCCCGAATTTTGGAAAACCATCCAGAGCTGGAAAATATATGGTGCAAACTTTTATCAGCAGGGTGAAAAAATGAGTTGTACAAACACAGGTGGAAAGTCAGTGTTTTGTACCTGAAATGGACAAAACTCGGACATTCTGAGAGCACAACTGCGTCTGTGGATTTGTTTCACCTCCATACCCCATCTCACTTGTGCCATTGATATTCTCACACAGCCTTCACGCTTCCTTGTCTCAAGCATGTCCCCAGCCATTGATGCTTATGAGAGGGTGCGTGATCTGCATGCAGTCCCCAGTGCCTGGGCTGAGCTTAGCACTGCCTCCTCTGTAAGAACACATTTGCCCTGGTTGTACTGCAGTCAGAAAGGCAAATAAATTGCACCATCAACAGAAAAATAACCTCTTTTCCCTTCAAAGCTGATTTTCTTCAGTGCTGGTCTCTTCTCTGGTACATCACAGTCTTCACTGGGCCCATGTATCTCTGAGAGTATTTCTGGAAGTGGGGAGGACAATAGTTATACTGCGGAGACTTCTCCTCCCAGGCTGATGAAGCACATCCTGCCCCTGGAGTAATGCTATGATCCCAGACCCCCTTCATCAGCACTGCTTTTCCCTGTGAGGACTCATCAGTGCATTTCCCTTAGAGCAGCCATTAAGTCCCATGGGAAAGAGATATAGTGAAGATGACTTTTTTTAGAAAAAATTTGTTTCAAATGAGATATTTTCTGTTCCAGATTGTGGTTTGGTAAAACAAAACTGGGGCATTTCATAGGTGGGTGCTGCTGGAGGGATGACTTTTCAGCTTGTCTCTGTTTCACATGGGAGTCTGCCCATGTTTTGCATTTTTTGGCCAAGCTGTTTCTCTCTCTCTCAAGAGAAGTTCTGTAAAGGAGGGTGTAAAAAAAACCCAGTCAGTGAGCTCTTATTGCAATGTCCTACATGCCAGCAGCCAGCATGTCCACAGATACCTGGAAAAAATGCTCCCAGACATGGGCTCAGCGTCCCTTTGCCAGCTCTGGATGAGTTGGACCCAAGTGGGGAAAGCTTCACAGCTCCTCCCCTTTCTTGCAGCTGGGCAGTTGCTCACAGTGGTAAATTCCATGCTGAGTTTTGGCTTTTGAAATGCACTGTAAAGCAGGTTTGGAAACCAAAGGCAATCGTTTGGCTCCATGCGCTTTTCCTGGCAGTGCCCTTCAGGCTTCTCCAGGCTTGCTGGTGTCATCCATGGCCCTAGCTCCTGGCCACCAAAGAACCAGTACCCTTTTGCACAGGGACTATGCTCTCCTGCTGCTCCACTGGCTCTGGCTTGGTGCCTCTGAGTGGCTGGTTTGTTGCTGCATCTGTCACACAGCTGGGGAACCACTGACTAATGTTTGAAACCTCCCAAGGACAGAGACCCCCCCCAGCCACCCCAGTATGCTGTCCCAGGGCTGCAGCATCCTCCTGGGGAAGGGGTTTCTCACAGCATCCATCTTGAATCTCCCAAGCCTTTGCTTCTGCAGGAAGACAGGGAATTTCAGCAGAAGTCGCGCTTGATTAAAAAGGGAGATTGTTGCACTAAAATGCAAAAAAACATGCATATTAGAATGGGAAATACAATAGATAGCGAAGGAATGCAGTAAACATTGCTTGCTTGGATACTTAGAGGTGGTATCAGACAGGTCCAGGACCACCTACAGCTCAGACTAGTGAGGATGGATCATCAAAGGTAGTATGACAGGAGTCCACAGGCATGCTAGAAGTTGAGGAAAATGCATGTCCACTGATGGATGAGGGAGACAGCATGGTGCTGGACAATATAGAAAGGACTACAAAATTAAATGGATTTTTGCAGCATCTTCACAGGCAAAGCCTGCTCCCAGATCTCTGCATTCACCAGCATCATTTGGGAAGGAGGTGGGAGGGCCAAATGTGGGGTTTAAGGACTAAAAGGAGCTGGACATACTCATAGCCACTGGAATGGATGGCACTTACGCATACTACACCTGGAGCTAACAGTGCTGGTTGATGCGAATGAACCAGTGGAACATCATGGCATCTGGGAAAAGGCTGATTGAAAATACTAATATTATGCCCATCTTTAAGAAGGGCAAGGAAAAGGATCTGGGAAACAGTAGTTTGTAAGCAACACCTTCATCTTTGGAAAAATCATGGAGCAAGACTTCTTGGGAGAGTATGTGAAGGGCAGGAAGGTAACCAGGAAGAGTCCACAGGTCCAGGCTTTGGACTTAACCCCAGCCCCTTGCTTTCCCCACTCAGCTCTTCACTGCAAGCTCTACTGGAGGCTTGAGAAGTCAGTCAGCTCTGACTCTGCAGAGATCTTGTCTCTGTGCGCTCATCTGTGTTGCTGGTTGTAGTATGGAGAGCAGAGGATGGAAAACAGGCTCTAGGAGCAGGGCTGCCGCCTCGGGTAGACAGAAAACAGAGGTCTTGTACTGGTGCATCGTCCTCAAGTGCGCAAACAGGACATAGGCAAATACAAATGGATCTAGTGTGAGCACTGCTGTGCTAAGACACAGAGCAAGAGCAAAGGGCAAGCACACCCACTTCACACTCCTTCCAAGGGGGTGAAAGGCGTCAGCAAACTCCAGCTTAGTCCTTTTCTTCCTTCTAACAACAGCATCTTATTTGTTGTGTGTGGTTTTTTTTTTTTTCCCCATGGACTGGAGAACAGGAACATGTAGTGGTGTAAGCATGGGATAAATGTCAGAGACCTCTGCTCACCCATCCTGGCTGTTGGCAGGTAGGCGTAGCTGGAGGTGGGAAAGGAAGATCTGCTAGAGCAAGTATGGTCTCACAGCAAAAGAGTCAAGGGATCCTTTACAAGCCACATGCTGATCTGACCCAAGGAAGCCTTGGTAACCAGTGGGGAGAAAGGTGAAATCCTACTGACACTTCTCAGCTGCTGCTTTCAGCAAGGGACATAATTTTCACACGAGGCTTCTTCCAGCCACTGAGCTGTGTGACTCCTGCCTATTCCTCACCCACCTGAGCAGAAGAGGGGAGGAACAGCTCGACTCTCTGGGGACAGAAGTAGAAGAAAATGGAAGGTCCCTCTTAGAACATTTTTCTGCCTGTAGATACCAAACTTTGAACCATGAGAAGAAAACACCAATTCCTGTGCAATGCCTTTCAGGGTCCAAAAGCCAAAGAAAGATGCCACAGGGACCACTTAACCTCCCTCACCACATCCCTCTCCAAGCCCTCTGCTGCACCCCAGTCTGCTGGGAACTTCCATAAAATGATGCTCTTGCACTGTCCCCAGTGACCCAGCAGCCAGCCCTGGAGGGATGAAACAGGTAAAGGCCAGTGTCCTCTTCCAGAGCCCTCTGTCAGTATGGTCTTCAGAGCATGCCTCCAAGCAACTGTAGGGGCTTGCGGGTGTCATGCCCACTGTGCCAGCCTGGGCCCCAGAGGCTGGTAGCTGGTCCCAGTTGGGAACAAGCTTAAGTTTCCCTGCAGAGCACTGGGGACCTCACACCAGCTGCCTAACTTTAGCCACAGTCTTGCAACCAGGAAGATCTCTTCCATGGAAACTTTTCCTGAGAAAGTGCCAAGGAACACTGGCAAGTGTTTGCATCAGTTTCCCAGGAATACCTTCTCCATTTCCACACTCTAGCCAAACCCACAAGCACCCTGGGAGTAAGCAGTAGCCTGTTTCCCCCAAGCAGCCAACAGCTTGGGTGAGAGCTTGGAACCCCTGCCTGGTTTCAGGGTTTGCATGCTGTCCCCCTACCCACAGGTCAACAAACCACCCTGCGGTTTTCTGGTGTCATCTGGGGACTCTTGGATCTGCTTCTCTAACATCGGTAAAAATTTTGCAGTACAGAGAGAGAAATTCGGCGGGGGGCGGGGGGGGGAGGAAGCCAGAGGTGTGAAAAGCTGGAGAAAGTTAATGCAAGGAGGCTAAGCCATGGTGCAGTCCACCCCATCAGCCAGAAACCCAGCCAGCCAGAGGGGTAATTCAGAGTAATGCTGCCAGACATCATAGCTGAAAATACTTTATTTGACATCAATAGTAAAGTAGTAACACCAGATTATACATCCCTTGATATATAAATGAGAAAAATGCAAAAGCAAAACCATTTACAGGAAACCCATAAAGCAGTCCAGCATACAAGTTAACGTCCCCGGGAAAAGCTGCATGCCAGGACCCTGCCTCATCCTAACAAGCAAACAATCATGCCAAGGAAACCAACCGTTTGCGTTTCTTTTGCAGCTATTTGTTCTGGGTTTCAACCATTACACACAGTATCACTTTGAGTGTTGCTACCAGCACAGGAGAGGAAAAAAGAGCACCCACCACAGGTCATGGCCAGAATTAATTTCTGTGCAACATGAGCGTTTGTAGAAAAGGCTCCTGAAAATCCCAGGGAGAGAAATTTCATGGCCAGGTTGACTCAAGAACTTTTTGTGAATTTGACCAATACAGTTTACACAGGGACAATAAGATCTGGAAATCACGGGTCAGCACCGAAGGGTGAAACAAGCAACGAAAGGCAGCTTTGGCTTTTACGTGGCTTGTGGCTTTAGCAGTAAAAGAGAAACTAAGCGACAGTTCCTTGCGTCGCTGATGTCTCTCTGCTGAAAATGGTTTTCAGGTTTCCAGGTTTTCCAGTTTCCATTTCTCCCCTCTTTCAAGGCACATGTGTAGAAACCTTTGATTGCAACAGCCAGAAACAAGTGCTCAGACCACGTCCGTGATATTCAATGATTTCAGCACACAGCGAAATGACAAGTTGTTACACTAACTTTTTTCTAATCTTCACAGAATCCTAAGGCAAGGAAAAAAACCCAGAACCCAAACCAACCACTCAATTACAACAGGTAGCCCCTTTGCATAGGCTGTTAGCAGACAGACACCACTACAGCTGAAGGTCCCCGCTCTTTGACTTAGAAAAGGCTCAGCGCAAAATCGAGGTGCTCTCTGCAGAGACCTGGCATTTTCAGTGGAGCTTCGATGAGTTTTGGTGCTGATCTGCTAACTGTGGGAGCGGGGCCCTGCCTCTAAGGCACCTTTGAAAAAATAAAAAAATAAAGTTCTTGCCTGTGTCTCCATTATTGGTGCAGACTACAGCTACACCGATATTTTACAGGTAGACATTTTTCCTGATTTCTGTAACACATCCTCTTCTTGTACCCCCTTGTATCTGCAAGAGCTGGAGCCAGACCTGCCAAAAAGGAGTAATTTTTTTAATGCAACAATAAGCACAAGATAGCAGCTCTTAAAGAGAAGTCTGCTTCCTTGCGCTTCACTCCTGCTTCACACAAGTCCACCTTCGCTCAGTTCCCAGGATGACTGAAGTAACAAGTCTGGCCAACAAGACCTTTTAAGCGAAGGGGGTGAATGCTTTTTGAAAGTGAGACTGAAAAGGCAGCTGAGTGTCTCCCTAGTAATTAAAGTCTCCATGCATACTTTGAGCCACTGCTGGGCCAAGAAGAAATGCACTGTCCCCCAGCCCCTGCAGGATCCCACCCCTGCAGTGCAAGGGTTCAGCAAAACGTCTCAAAAAAAAAAAAAAAGGCAAAAAAACAACCAACCAACAAAAAAAAAAAAGAAAAAAAAAAAAGAAAAAAAAAAAAAGAAAAAAAAAGAGGCAGTGCTGAAGATGATCCCCAATATAAGCGTCCCTGATTTTAACAGCCTTCAGCACAGGCCAAGGAAGTGCAAATTGCTGTGGTCAGAGCTGGTAGCAAAGTACTCACCAGAAGCAATTCAGTTCTCAGTTCTGGCCGAGAGCTTTGAATCACTTAAACCAGCTCCGAGGGTGTCAGCGCTTGAGGCTTTCATATAGTCATGGGAAGGAAAAGCAGGGTGTCTATACAGGTGGTGCCCTGGTGCGCTGACAAAAAGTAGTACTCCAAAATGTGCATGTCCCTCAAAGCCTGAGAAAATCAGAAGGGAGTTTCCCGACAGAGGATACACATTGCAAGAGGCTCCAGGCAAAGAAAAATCGACTGGATGTCAGCCCTGCTGTGAATATCTCAGCACTGCAGGAGATTTCATGGACAAATATGCAGAGCAAATATAATACATGGCTTATATATAATGACACACACAAAAAGCCTATGAGTCTGAAGGTAAAGGAGGCTTTGAATCATATCCTATTATGCTGCACCCTAGTTTAATCTGGTATTAAATATACTGCTTATGATATACAAATTACTTTTAAAAGTTGTTAAAAAGTTACAACAACAACAAAAGTATTAAGTGAATTCAAGTTTTATGCATGAACTTGCAAGAAAAATGTCGGTTTTAGGAAGCTTCGGACAATGTTTAAATAGTGTGGTAACTTTCTACCACTGTTAACAAGTGTCAGCAAATTTTAAGGCCATAATTTCATTGTACAATTCAATTAATTTGTCTTTATTTCAGGAAAAAAAAAAAAACAACAAACCAACCAGCCCACTCTGCCCCCCCCGCCCCCAAAACCCCAGGTGGTGGTGTGCTGAGGAAAAAAGTCACTATCACATCCAGAAGTAAGGTTATCTGAAGCCAGTGGGTTTTGCAGATGCCATCTATATAGCTGCCACCCTATACAGAGAGTTCACTGGCAAATTCTGGCAAACTCTGGCTCAACTAACTCAAAGCCTCCTTTGAGACTAAAAGAAATAATAACATTCGTTGAATCCAGACTTGTGTTCAACATTTGCACTGCACACAGAGAAGATGTTTGTTTCGGTCACTAAAAAAAACCCACATCATGATGTTGTCTCCATTAAAAGAAAAATCTAATGCAAAGCGTAAACTTGTACAATTTTAGCAGCATTTTACAGTCCTTCATAAAAGTAAAACTAGGAATGAATTAAAAGGAATGTTTTCATCCACCTCATTTAAAATACCAAATATCATGGGCAGTAATTGCTGATGCATCACAGTTGTAACCAGTAAAATTTGGGTCCAGCAATTAACTCAACATGTGGAGCGCTGCAGCAAATAGATCAGATTCAACTTTTTCTGGCAAAGTAAATATTTACAACTCTTATGTACAGCTTCTGGACTTACAAAACAATGGAGAGCTAGAAAGTTGTGTAAAGTCAAGTTTGGAATTAAAAAAAAAAGGAAAAAAATGATGTGTCCAATAAATTTGGAGACGCTTTGGCATGCCAAAAGAGGCCTTTTTTTGTTGTTCATTGCAACTGTTATAAAACCAGCAGATATAAAGCATCCTTGAGGCCAGATGTCCTGGGCAACATAGGCATGGTGTCTCTTGTGTCTGTGATGTTAGCTATTTGGCGAGCCAATATCCACTGTGATCTTTGTATACAGAGGGTACTTGTCAGTTCTTAACACCTTGTAGGATAGTGTATTTAAGCCGTCAGAGCTCATTGTCTCCCTTGTATGCGCAATTCGGTCAAACCTGCGGAAGGGAAAGGGGAGGAAAAAAAAAAAGGAAAGAAAAAATAAAGGGAAAAAAAAAGTTTAAACAACCCGAACTTCGCATGACCAGGAGGCATCTCTGGTGTTTTAAGAACAACCTGAGTATCAGTATGGGTCCCATAGACTCACAGATTCGGCCAGCCTGAGCAGTGGGCAAAGGCATCCCTATGGGGTCAAATTTTAGCCATGAAAAAGCAGCCAAGCTTGTAAATCACACAAGTCCTTTTCCAGCTCTGCACTATAGCATAGGTTTTATATGCCAAAGACAAGCTGGACACAATTCCTCAGAGCTTAATTTGCTGTATTTAAGGAAAAAAAAAAAAAAAAAGGCAAGATGTATCTGTGCCATAGTGAAATATTGGGGGAAAAGTCTGTAATAAGGTAATAAACGGGCAAGGGGAAGGGGGCAGCTTACGGTGCAGGGGACAGAGAGGTCACCAAGAGAGGAGATGGCCACAGGCTTTCTGCAATCGGGCTTTGTGCATGGCAAATAGAAAGCCAAGCAGCCGGAGCAGCATGGGCAGGAGGTGCCCCCTGAATCTGCTGTGGGACGGGGTGAGACGCACCTCTCGGGGTTGGGTTCATTCTTCCGGTCCCGGGAATGCCGAATCATTCTGCACTTCCCAATGACAGCATCTGGTCGGGATATCCCCATGCCTTTAAACACCAGCCTGTAAAAAAGGAAGTACATTAAACACCTGTGACAGGCGACGGATGTGGGATGCTCTGCCACACCTTCCACAAATGACCATTGGTTTTAGGGGTTTTGCCTTCTTTTTGAGGATGTCACTACTGCGTTTGCAGGCTTGCCAACACCAAAAGGGGGGAAAGCCAGCCCCTTTCCACAGGAGCAGATCAGCATGGGGAAAAGAGACATCCCCCTGCCAAGACCAAGGATCTGCGAATTCACCGCACCCTCACCTGCACTGCCAGCTCCTCCACGCCCAACGCCCCCATTAACCTTGCTCCAGGCTGTAGACTAGAATTTGAATGGGAGGCATCTAGTTTTTAACCCACCTGGAAAGAAGCCAGAAGAACATTCATTTTTTGGGGATGTGAAAGCTGCAGTGCTGGTTGAAAGTGAAGTGAATGGTGCTGAGACAGCATGAGGGGGACACACGGTCAGAGCCACAGTGGTCCCAGTTGGGACACGCTGGGTGAGGGGTAGCCTTGTCTTTGTTTGCATGGTCTCTGCAAGGCATCTTCAGTTCATGGACACTGATGCTGGAAAAGTACCTAGTTTCTTCCCCTTTGTGTCTCCTTTTAATTTCTATGTAGCATCTTCTGCTCCTCAAAACCAGAGTGCCCCAAAAAGAGCGGAAGGACTACCACCTTGCTCTGAATGTCCTGCCCCACTCGAAGGTGGTCCCTTACTTGGTTTATTAAACAGAACTACTGAACTTCAGGAAGGTACAAGCATTTTTAAGAAAACCCTTCCTGAAGCCCAGAAGAGCTCAGAAATCCCAGAGAAAAGACCACACAGAAGAGCTCAGAAAGCCCAGAGAAAAGACCACGCACAGCAGGTTTGCCATCGCAAAACATGATGAGGGCTTCCCAAATCTGAGCTCCCCATGATATTTTCTCACAGTGACTGTCCTGGGGACGCAAAGCTGTAAGGTAGCACAACCCCACGTCCACCTTCTGCCCCCCTCTTTAGGCAGGAGTGGTCCCAGCCTGCCCTGTGCAAACACCTTCCTCCTCTCCTGCAGTTCTGAGCCTTGCTCGGCTTCCTTCCGGGCAGGAAGCGATGGCTCACAGCGTTATTTGGAGCCGCTTACAGCCTGACAAATGAAGCTCTCCTGGGAACAAAGGGATCCGCTACCAGGTTGCAGACCCAGGCAAGCCTCGGCTGCACTGGGCTAGGTGGGTCAAGGTCTTCTCCACCCCACCACGCACCCCAAATCCCCTTCCTTTCGGCCAGTGCTGGAAGACCCAGAAGCTCGCTGTTCCAACCCGCGCACTGGCGTGGATGCTTTTGCAAGGCTGTGCAGCAAATCAGCAATGCATGTGTGGGGCAGGGGTGGGATTTTTCCAGCCAGACCCACTCCCAGCACACCTCGGGAGCTATGAAATGGGGTGCCAGCATCCAGCAGGAACACACTTTCTCTGAGCCAGCGGGTCGTCTGTGTGCCACCTCCATCCCCCACCCAGAGGGCAGGCTCCCGTGGTCAGGGTCAAAAACACCCCGTGCCCCACCACATCCGGGTAAAAGCAGCAGGTTTGTGCTCATCTCCACACTGGAGGCACTCCAGGTGCCAAGGGAGATACTTATTTACCTGTTATAAATGTCGTCATCTTCGCCACCCCAGCCCCAATAATTGTTTGGGAAGCCATTGATCTTTGTGAACTGCTCTTTGCTCAAGGCAGACACACCTCCAAAATACTGATTGTAAGGCAACCTGGAAGCAGAGAGAAAAGGACATTTAGAGGAGGAGAAGTGCTAGCCAAGGAGCAGCCTGCCCACCTGAAAAGGGAGCAGCACGTGTTTTGATGCCCTGGACTCGGCTGAGGCAGAGGGAGCTGGTGGGCTTGGTCTCAAATGCAGCTGGGAAGTATTCTGCAACTGCCAACAGCTGCAGCCTTTCACCAAGAAGTACACTGTCCTCAAAGGACAGGCCAGTAAGATGCACATCACCTTGCCAAAGGACAGATGGGTGACATGCATGCCCCAGGAGCAGCAAGAGCTGAGCAAAGCATTGGAGGTGCCACAGAGCCTTGTCTTCTTGCAGCTCCACCACTCGCTTCCATGCTCCCCAGTGCCCCAAAAGAAAGCTCGCAGCCCAAAACTGTGCCAGCAGCATGACCCTGCACGCACAAAGCCAACCAGCTCCCATTCAAATGGGGGGCAATTCACCCAGGGGACTAGGGACAGATGAAATTCAGAGCCACAGCACAAGGAGAGGGCCCACGCAGGGATCACCAGGACCTACCATAGACCTTGTCTCTGTTTCCACAAGCAGATGAAACCCCTGGGGCCTACATTTCTGCTCTAAGCTTCACCTAGCTGCAAGAAAAAACTGCAGCTGCTGCAGTGCCGGCGACAGTCCTGCTCTGAGCAGGGCTTGGGTCTAGAGCAGAGATGTGCAGAGGTCCTGCCACCAACACCACTGCTGTATCTTTAGCATTACCGACTACCATGGGGTCACAACTGGTTTTCACTTTATAGATGAGGTTTTACACCCCTGCTTGGGGATTTGGGATAAGGAAAAAAAAAAATTTAAAAAAGGGAAAGGAAAAGCAAGACACATTTTTATTTACAGCAGCTTGCTGAACTCAAATGTATGCTGAAAGACATTTAATTTTGTGTTGTTCTCAGATACCAGGGCAGGTCCCTCACTGGCCCAAAATTGAACAGCCAAAAATATTTCATTTTGCTCTTAAAATAGTGTCTGATGCAGTCTTTTTAAAGCTGCACATAATCTTACTGTGTGAGAGTGTCTCACTTTTCAGACTGGGTGGAAACACTAGCTGTCTTCCAGCTTCCAGCCTGAAACACAAGAAGGGATATGCAGGCATCTGCAAAACGATGGGCTCTTAGTTTTTCCTCACCCTACCTTTCACTTTCCAGAAGCTGTAAATTTTAATAAACTGCTCAGCTTCCTTTCTCCCCCTTCCTCCCCTCCAGCTGATTCTGCTCGCAGCCACCCGCTCCCTGCAGGGACACGCACGCCAAGACAGGCTTTTGCGAGAGACATTTTCCCATGCTTTCAATGGTGGGTGGGGATGTGTAACACTGCACCTGGCCCACTGGGCTAACAGCGGTATTAGGAACAAAGTGCCCCTCAAAAAGGCGTCTCACCGAAATCCAAATTTATCCATGGATACAGAGAGGTGCCGTGGCTGGCTGTAACATTTGTAGGTGTTCCTGTCATCCATTGGGATGAGGTCTACGTCACTAAACACAAAGCAATCATAGTCATACTCTTTCAAAGCCTCTGTGAATCCTATATTCAGCAGTTTAGCACGGTTAAATTCTTCTTCTCCATCCTAATTTAAAAACAAATAAAAACAGTTAAGTGACTTAAATTTATCAGCTGACATCAGCAGTTTCTTACCTGTTGCTGGACACCGGTGTCGCTCCACTGGGTTGATGTGCCTGTGACAGACTAAGCTCAATCCCGAGCGCTCCCCCCATAGCACCCACAGGACCTTTGCAGCAAGTTGCCCCCGGGATGCCGCCGACAGGACGACAGCATCCGAGCCAGCTGCAAACCACAGGGGCAGCTGAAATGGCTGAGGAAACGGTGGACCTAGCTCAGCCCTGCTCTCAGCAGGAGGCTCCAAGAGGGCAAGTTTGATGGGGAGTGGTTCCCCCAACCCACCCTATGCACAGGCATTTACAGGATTGAATTCTGTGATGAAGTTTATGGACCACCAGGGCAAGCAGCTGGGGCTTCTCAGAGCAGCAGATAAAAGCAAAGAAAGACAAGCTGCTCTGGAAGAAGGGACCCTTGCTACAGAGAGAAACTTTGGTGATGCTTTAGCCTATAGCCAGGACAAGAACCACAGACCAAAACCTTTCTGTGGCCAGGATTTCAGCACCCTCTTCCTAAGCTTTGCCACAATGTGGCTGTGAGACTGTGGCATGGCCTCTGCTGAGCAGCACGCGTTGAGCACGTCCCAGACCCGATTTGCAAAGCATGGGGTGGCAGCAGGAGTTAAGGCATGCCGCTCTGCCGCTTGCCCCTGCTCCCATGCCAAGCCCATGGCAGTTGTGCATGCACGGGAGCAGGACACTCTCCTTGCAAAGGCCTTGGAAAGGACATTGCCGGTTCGGCACGTGGATGTGACGCACAGCCTTGTGTACTGGATGGCAGGCTGGGGGGGGCTGCGTTCTTGGATGGGAGGCGGGCGCGAGCTGCTTCTTGCAAGGGGTACAGCTTGTGTGCCGGATGCTGCCGTCCGCCGCAGTGCGCAGCTCCTTCTTTGCTGCTCCTCTGCCAGCCAGAGCACAGCATGACCCACCGTCTTTCCCGGTGGCCTCACCAGGAAAATGAAGCCAGGAGGGCTGTCACGATGACGGGAAGGACCTGAAAAGAGCTGACACCACTGCAGGGCACGTTTATCCCAGGGCAGGCACAGTTAATGAAAGGACCTGCAGAGAGTGGGGCAGGAAAATCTCCGCTCTCCTTCCCAAGAAATGAGGCACCTGAGCAGAATCAGTTTGGCCTCTCTCAGGTGGAAACACTTCAAAAGCATACATGGCTTTGAGCACAAGTATGGGCTCGCAAATTGCTCAAGTACTTTCGGAAAACTACAGGATCATACCCACAACCCGGAGAACACCAGTGGTTTGAGAGTAAGGGTTTCCAATCCAGGACCTAACTTTGCAGCAGCAGATTCAAACCCAAACCTTATGCAGGGGAACAGAGCAGGCAGAAGGAAACGCACAGGGCATCACTGAACGAGGCTGCAGTTTTTTGCCAGCCTGGAAACCAACACTACCAAATCCTTTCTCTTCTACCACATCCACCTTTCCCCCTCCACACCCTCTAAGCACTGCTGAGCCAAAGGACTCCCCCACCATGCAAGCCATCCCCCCACCCTGCAATACCCACACACTGCATGGCACACAAATCAAGGATGGCTAAAATACTGTGCCCAAGGAGCAGCAGCTTAAAACACCACCTCCTCCCAAATGGCTTTGCCTGGTTAATAAATAAACAGTTTGGAAACTGTTTAATCCAGACTGGTTAATGGATCTGCAGCTGGAGAGCCAACACAGGTTCTTGAAACAGCCACAAGTATCTTTCAAATTAAGGTTTTAACATGCAAGTGTCAAACCAAGGTTTTCAAAAGCATTCATCACCTGCCTCAGGCATAAATGACTTCACAGGGAGGAGTGAGCTTTCGTGGAGGAGGATCTGAGCAAATTCTCAGCATCCTCACCCAAAACAAAAGGGTTCACATAATAACTAAGGTGGTGGGAAGATGATCACCATCATGCATAGCAAGAGCAATGAAAACTTGAGTGCAGAAAATGAAGGCAAGTCGAACAAAGCGGCTCGGGAGAGGGAGAGGCTGAGGCTGTGAGATCGGAGGGTTTTCTTCCCGCAGCGAAGGGGGCTGCCCAGCCCCAGCTGCCGAGCGCTCCTCAGGTCCCATGGCACCAAACCTGGGCCTGGCTCCATAGTCCCAAGGGGGAATATTGCCGGTGCTGGCGCAAAGTGCGATGTGCTCACACCTCAAAGCACCTGCTGGGTCCAGTCTATGAGAGTGTCCTCTTTTCACAACATTTGGCTGTTTTTTTCATAATGAAGTTTCAAGGCAAAGGGCCCTTCACACTGGTTTTGTTACCAGCAGAGGCTCAGCCATAATTAAGCCATACCTTCAGGTAGCCTCTAGCTCCTCTGGGTGACACTTAGGAATTAACAATGCTACAAGGAGCTGTGGTTTTAAACCTCTCCCCGAAAAAACCCAAAGCACAGCACAGTGACCAGACCAAGAGTGTACAGGACCCCTCCTGCTGCCTCACTCACAAGACCCCAGCAGAGCCCATGCTGGGGCACCATGCATGGAGAGGGACCAGACACACAGCAAACACTTCACATGGCCACTGCTGCTCTCCTCCCAAATGGCCACACAGCTTCACACTGTGGGATCTTAAAGGCTTAGGTGAAAAAAAAATGAAGACAACCAAAAAAGAAAACAAGAACCCCTCTCGAAGCCAATTTCTGAGTAACTTTACAGCACGCAGATAGCTCATGCAGCAAACCTTGCAATGCTGTTATGAACTGCAACTCCTTTGAGGGCAGGAGGGTGGTTTTCTGTCCCAGGAGGTATCCAGGGCTTTACAGCATGTACCAGAGCAAAGAAAGACTGACAAGAGGTTTTGCTTTTGCAGAAAGCTGCTTCTTTACCTAAGGCAATGTGGAAGTGCTGGTGTGCTTGCAGTATCTCAGATTCAAATCTCTCAAAATTCAGAAACATGCTGCAGGCTTCCATCTCTGACAGATCCCCAGCGTTTTGAAAGAAAGAAAAAAAAAGGCAGAGTTGGGAAATCTCCTTTTTGTGCTGCTGTCCCTTCCAGGTCAGTGCAGGGCATGGTACTACAGGCAAACCTTGAGAGAGCAGATAAAGCAGAACTGAAGAAACCTCCAGCCCTCGCCTCTACTTAGCAGCTTCTCATCCCATGGAGGCTCCCTGTTATTTGCCACAAGGAAATGGATCAGTTTGGACTTGCTTGGACAGAGGAGCATCATCCTGAAAAGCCAGGCAGCACACAGGGGACTGCTGCTTTGACAATGCAGCCAAGCTCTAGACATAGCCTCCATGCTTATTTCCTAGGCTTTCAACCAGAAAAGAGTTAGTTCAAGCACATTTTTGCTATTTTTTTTTTCTTTCCTGACAATTTTTTCCCAATGTTCTCTTGTCCTGAAACTTTACTCATGTCTGAGTTCTGTACTGGTGCCCAGCACCTGTTTCTGGCTCCTGATTTTACTCCCTGTGTCTCTCCCAGCACATTCAAGTCCATCCCCATTCCCTGGTCCACGAGAGACTGGCTGAAGGGGACAACCTGCTGCCTCAGTTCTGCAGGGTCGGACACTGACTCCTTCTCACATCTGGAGATGATCAGCCCAAGCAAAAGAACATCCAGGCTTTTTTACATCCCATCCCTTACCTTTGCTGAATCTGGTTTGCTCAGCCAGAACTACCAAAGGATGCTAGCTTTTTTTAGTGCCAGACAGATAAAATTGAGGTTTTTGGAACTGTCACTCAAGTTAAAGGGCTTGCAAACTAGCAAGAAGCCATCTGTTCCAATTTTGTCCTGCCTCCCACTTCCATGTAGCAGGCAGCTCTGTGATTCCTCCTGCAGACAGCACAGCAGTGCAGAGGACCCGTGACTGCATCTCTCTCACCCGGGTCCTAAACTCGCTGGGTCTCAGGGAGGTAATGGTGAGGATACATGTTTCTGGCCAGCTAGGAGAGAGCCATCAGCTCCAATGGGAGGTTGCTAGCTAAGTCAGCTAAGACGGCCTGAACCATAAGCACAATGTCCATGTGAAAGTCCACAGTCCAGTGGCCATGAGCAGGTAGAAACAGATTTCCAGGGCCATACAGAGACACTAGGAGACACCTTGCTCTTTCTGTGTCAGAGAGTGTTTTGAGACCTCAGCATCATTACATCAGGCAGCAGGAGAGAGCAGCCACGGAGGAAACTCTCTTCCCCCATCACTGCGAGGGTAAGCAGGAGCCAAGCACAATTCCCTCCTTTGTCCACACACCTGGGGGGTCCCAATACCCCCTGCAAAATAACATGAATAAGTGCGATGCCCCAACCACTCCACACTCACACACACGCACACACACTCTGGAAAATCGCTACTGAGGACATTGCAGGTAACACCAGGGGCCAGTGGAAAACGGTTGAACAACTGCATGGTTTTCAGGGAATTTGCTATGTCTTCCCTTTCCCAAACTTCAGTCTGGCTGTGTGGGCATTTGTACAGGCTGAGCTGCATTGAGAAAACTCATTACTAGACCTGAGCACCAAGGTGGCAATGGCTGAAGGGGCCGGAGAGCATGTGGGTAATGGCGGGAGTGAGGGGGGCTGAGGGGGACACCACAAATTCGCTGCTGCCTTCTATTTGCTGAAGTCAAGCTTGCATGGCATCGAATGGGCACTACAAAAAGCGTGCCCAGCAGCGTGTCCTCATCTCAGATTTATCTGAAAAATACTACACCTGCTACTCCACGCGTTGGGTTTGGGTTTTGCTGGGGGTGGAGTGTGGAGGGTGAAGCATAATATACATTTTCCACTGGCTCCTGTTACACACTGGACATTTTACAAACATCATCTCCTTGACTTCAGCCAGTCCTACTTTGAGACATTCACGCACGCAAGAACAGCATGGTGGAGACACAATGGACTCACGATGGAAACACATTGCGCTGAAAGGAAGAAGTTTGACATTACCAGTGCAGCAGTAGCAGGGCTCAGCGCTCCTCTTTCTTTCTATGAGATGCAGAGCACAGAAGAGCACGTAGGCAGCGTGTAAGAACCAGATCACACAGTAATTCTCCTTGCTTCATTGATTGCTTTGATATAGACAGGATTAACAAGTAAAGGTAATATTTCCCCACTAGAAGGAAAAATAAAATAAAAAAAAAGAGGGCAGATGCAAAGGGAAGGACAGACAAGAAAAAAGAGAAAAGCAATTGTCAAGACAGCAGAGAAATAGGACCATTTTCCTACTGTACTTCTGGCAGAATTAATAAATTTTCTGCAACTCTATTCAGTGTTCCCACTCACCCTTGAGAGACGCATCCAGTGGGTTTACTACCACTGACCACTCTGCCTCTTCCAGACACAGCTTGTTAGAGGCAGGCAGAAAGAGCATGTTTATTTTACAATTCAAGTAGTCTTACTTGCTAACCTACATCTGACTGCTGGATGTGTCCGGGACATATATGCCCTGTGTACTGCATGTCACTTCTGTTCCAACTTTGCTCAAAGGATGCATCTGAAAAAAACATTTGCTTCAATAATTTTTGCGAGGGTTAACTTTAGAGCACACAGACAGCCTCACAGCCCTAGCGCTGGACGACAAGACCAGAGAAGAGGAGGAACCAGCAAGGCAGGGCAATGCAAGCCAGCACACACCGTCGCAGCAGCAGTCAGAACTCCAAGTGGGCTTCGGACACTGCCTGCCTTTATGGGTGCCAATGCAGCTCCCCGTGATCAGGCCCCTCGTTTTTCTTACCCTTGAACACCACTGATGGGGAAATACCAGCCCCAACTGCACTGCCGGCTCTTTGCAATGGATACGGCCACCCCCCTACATGTGGTACCCCAGGATCGTGGGCAGGCAAGTTCTCCTCCATCCTCCACAGAGCCAGCCGGTGAGCTACACCTGGCTGGGAAAGCAGTTGCCGCAGGACCACCGCTGGAAGCTGCATCGCACCCTCACTTCTGAGCCACGCTCAGAAAAAGGAGGCATGCTGTCCTGCCACCTTCACCCACCTGCACCCCAGTGACCGGTGGGGACCATGGCTCGAGCAACCATGTGGCACCAGTAACTTGCACAGGCAAACACTGCACGTGCAAGGAAATGCAGCCTGAAGGATGAAGGGCTGGGGCTGGCCCCACATAGCTGGACTGCAGCGGCATCAGCTGCTCTTTGCATTACACAGGAAGGGTGTCCTTACAGGGCTTAATTTTAAGGCACAGCGTGCCAGTCCACATGCTGCAGAAATGCCTTGTGCTCTCAGCAACGTGGCCACCAGGTCACAAGCACAGTTGGTCACAGACACTGGAGCATCTTGGTTGCTGTGCTTGGGAGCTACCACTAATTCTCCACAAATCACTTTTGCCCTGGCACCCTGGAAATGAGCAAAGTAAGAGAAATAGTAGTAACAGAGTATTGGCTTTCTCTCTAGTAAAAGGTCTCTCCCTACTTTCAATTCTGTGAGGAAATTTATCGCTTGGGTGACCATTTTAAATACCAATGGTGTCTGGTATGCCCAAACACATCACCTGATCCACAAATTTAAGGAGTAACATTTAAAGAAGCATGTTATTTTATCTCAGTTTTTACAGAGCTGAGAAAACAGGATATAAATACTTATCCCAGAGAAAAACTGCACTATGAGATTGTGCAGCCAGCAGTTTCTGCTGGGGCTCTCAGAACTGTATCTCCCCTTTCATGCTGCAGCCCATGCAAATGCCTACACATTTTAAGCTTGTCCAAGTGTGAACAACACCCACTTATTTAACCACCATTATGGTATAAATTAAGACAGCTTGTTTGGAATGAAGGAATGAAACATGCCTTTTTTTTTTTGTTTAAATATAGGTCTAAGGCCATCAGATATCAAGGAAAAAAACCCATCAAAACCTCTCCTGTCACTACTTGTTTCTTTTCTGTTCTATCCACCTGAAGACAAATCACTCACCTGTTCCACTGCCACAGCTGTGCTTTCTCCATCCTGACGCTTTGTGCACATGAATGGAAGTTGCTTGAGAAAGTAAGTGAAATCCTACGACTTTATGGCACACTGAATGCCAGATTAGACATTAATGCTACCTTGTCACATTAAAGATCTCTGTATGCAATTCCTTCAGCAGTTGGGAAAAAGGAACATGTGGAAAGAGAGATTAGATGGGGTTGTGTTATCAGGGATTTTTTCCCTCCTTACCAAGTGGTTTCTTTAAGCAGAAGCTCTTTAGAGTGAATCATGCCTGACTGGAAGAGGGGACTTCAGGTTTTCCATTGAAATCATCGAAGCAAAATTGCTCATGCTCATTTTCACTTTTTTTTTTGGTGCTACAGCCTTTTTTTTCCCCTTTTTAAAAAAGCAACCTTATCCCTGCCTGCCAGCCCACTGCTGTTCACGATAAAGCAACCACTCCTCGGTTTTAGGGAACACGGGCACTGTTACGACAGCAGTAGAAAGCCTTGTGTCTTTAGCATCTTACCTGGTTGATAACATATACTCCATAATCTAGTTGCTGCCTTTGGAGAATTGGGTGCAGGTAATAGAGCCAGTACTTCAGGTGTTCCTCTCGGTTCCTGAACGGTATGATTATTGCTACTTTCTGAAGTGCTACACAGTCCTTTGGAGCAAAATGACCTCCTGCTTTGACCTCTGGGTTTATTCTTGCCACTTCTTCCAGGTTCACAGGCTGGGAAAACTCGACACGCAGTGCACCAACTGGAAGAGAGGCACAGCACAAAGCGAGTTAGCACACACAATCTATTTCTCTGAGCATGCATTCTTTACACACACTTGTTTTTTGTTTTGTTCTGTTCTTAAAAAACAAAGGTTTGGATCCAAACAAAATTCCAGTGGTGCATGGAGGTGTTGAAGCTTGGACCAACCATACCCAAAGTAACCACACAACACCATTCAGAGCAAACCCGCAAACCTGTAACCTCTTGGTACCAGACCCCAACCAAGTTGCTGACGCCAAACGAATCTTGAAAATCCTACTATCCGCATGGCAAACCAACGGCTCTGCTCCCACTGGAACATGCACAACGAAATCAGCCTAGAGAAGAGGATTGCCCTCTGCGCTCTCACCCACCTCGCACCGCATGAGAGTCGAGCACTTAAAAAATAGGCCTGCTCTCCTACTGACGTAGTTACTTAAGCCAAGGCTAGCCACATGCAAACTGAACAAAAGCCCCTTTCTTGTTTTCTTTCTTATGCTTTCAGTGTTCTGTAGGCATGCCCATTATTTATTAGAAGTCCTGTATTAGAACTGCTAAAAAAAACATATCTAGATTTGCATGCAGGTTGGCAATTCCTGCGCATGGTTTCAACAGCGGCAGGTTTTGAAACCACCAAAATCATCTGTGCCAAAACTGGTGTGTAAAACTGAGAAGCCACCCTGGCACCTCAGAGAGGATGGCAGCCTCTGAGCTGCTCAAGGCAGAGCTCAGGAGGAGAGGGCAGTGACAGCCCCCGGCACCGATACGGACAATGAGACCTACTTTGCAAGACTTACGCACCTGCATGAGTGCTCTTTGCTTGCCAGGGCTTCTCTGCTCTGCCACACCAACTCCCAAAGCAGTCCCTCCCATACAGCTGTATGCGGGTCCAGGGCTAAACACAGCATCACTGACCACAGCCCTTTTGTGGATGCCCTCTCTTAATGTCCAGGCCGGTCTTTCTGCAGTATTTGCTTCCAGCTGCTCCAGACCTGACGAACAGACTTGCTGCAAAAACCTAACAAGTGCAGTAGCTGCCTGTAGAAGGATCTCCCTTGCTGCCACATTCTGCTCCCTGCAATGGCCAGCTAATAAACTGGGCTTTCCACACACACTTGGCTCCCACTAGAACCTCTGCAGCAGGTGAGGATGCCGAGACTCCTGCACATAAAGCAGAAGGTCTTCACCGTAAACACTAGGCTGGGGATCACTCCTTGAAGATTTGGCTGCTGTACCCTTCCCCTCTTCTCCATCTGGGTGTGAACACATGCATGTGTTGGCATGCACGCACTCACACACGTGTCTTAGAGCTACCATCTCCTCTTTGGATTTGCTGAAGAGTCCCCCAGGCCCCTGCGAGGGCAGGCACAGCGTGCACACTTCTGTGTGCACATGCCTATGGTGGGTACACTGCACTTAGGGAGCCCCTTGAGAGGGGGAACAAGTGATTTTTAGAGCTCTACAAGACAGTGGCCATCACACTCAACCTTGTGCGGACCCCAACATGTGACCACTAAACATGCAGAAATAATGCTCCAGGCCACAGCTCATTCCCTGGTTATTCATCTAGAAGCTACTTTAGTTCAGTTGTGCTGCTCCACAAACCTGTGCTCGCTCAGGCTGGAGAGGACAAGGAAGAGACTGGCCAAACAGGCAGAGGTGGTCAGTGTACTCCCAGAGGCAGCGAGGAAGATTTGCTGCCTGATTCACTGCCTGCACAGCAGAGGCAAGACCTTGCACAAAGTGGCATCATGGGCAGGATGCAAAGCGATCTCCTGACCTCTGCATTTTGCACAGGTTAAATGGGCAAGTTTGCATGTTTCCCTCTCGCACAAGAAGGCAGTGATTTCTCAGACTCCAGGCATTGGGATCAGTCTGCCCATGCTCTCAGCACTCCTGCAGCTCCCAGCTCCACCCCACGATGTGCCTGTCTGGTTCCCTAGCCTCTCTGCCCCATGGTGCAAGCTGGGTCCTGCGGATGCCTGCCCTGCAGCTGCATGGCCAGGGCTGAAGCCTCTCCAGTCGAAACGCATCTTGCAGGGAGAGCTCAGAGGGCGCTATGCAGTGGGAGGAAGAGGCAAGAATGGGAGGAACTGGAGCAGGAAGGAACATACCGTGGCACGACCAGCACCGGGGCTCAGTGGTGGCAGGATTGGGGGCCAGGCACAACCACCCCCATGCCAGTGAGATAGGCAGGGTGCAGGCACCAAAGCAGCGAAGCAGCGGGGGAGAGTGCATCGTTTCCTCCGAATTTGGGTACTGCTTCCCCACCACGGTGGTGAGCCCGCTCCCAGAAAAACTTCTGGCCTCAACCCACCCCCATGCCTGCTTCTGCCTGCCCATCCCGCTGCCCCCCAGCATCACCTTCATTAGGAGACCGGCACTCACAGTCAGGATGAAGGTACACTTTTGTACATTTAAAACGGCAAAGGGCATTGCACCGGGCATGGTTCACTGGTCACGGCCAGGAAACGGGATTAGGTTGGCCATCTGTGCCCAGGGACGTTATTTTCCTTGCCTTGCTTGCACCCCACCGCCAGCAGCAGGACCGACCCGGCAGGACGCTGCAGGAAGCAGCGGGGCGGAAGCAACACATCCCTTCGTGGGGCCCGTCCTGCTCCCAGGCGCCGGGCAGCTGCCGCCCCACCGAGCGAGCCCCATCCTGCCAGGATGGGCTGCACCATCTCTGCTCCCAGTTGCTGCGCTCTCTGCTCCTAGTTGCTGCTCCCAAGAAACAACTTCGAGACCCATCAGCCTGGGGGATGCTTTTTGGTTTAACAAAGACTCTTAATGTCTTGCACTCGCTCGCACAGCGTAAGAGGGAGGAAACAAAAGTTTGCCATTTAGGCAAATTTACAGGGGAAATCTGCTGGCAGCTGGTGGGCTCCAGCTAGCCAAGAATAGCCACAAGCGTTTGGACATTGCAAGCAGGGCTTTTTGCAGGCTGGCACCCGCCAGCCCCCCAAGCGCTTGTTCGATTGCCTTCAGGAGGCTGGAACTTCAGCAAAGAAAAGATCGGAGAGGAAAACATGTTTATGATAAAAAACAGCTGCGGAAGACTAAGGTTTAACAGTTTCAGAGTCCTGAAGGACACTGGTGAGAAATGATCTGTACTGCTCCGACCTCCAGTTAATCAAATCAGTTTTAAAGGCAGCACACCTTCTTGCAAATGCTGCCCCAAGGGATGCAGCCAAGGCACAGGTCAGTGAGAATACCTGAGGCACCGGTGCTGTACTTGTTCAGCAAGGCAGCCGCTTTTCAGACAGGCTTGATGCAAATCATCCAGTTAATACATTTGCTGGCGTCAGTAAAAATATGAAAACGTAAAAAACCTAAAGAGACTGTTTTCAAATACAGAATGCCTAAAACAAACTAGACTTCATAAAGCCATGTGGCTCACAAAAAGCAACAGCAACATACCACCCACTGCAAATCCATGCTTTCAGTTCACTTCCCAAGCAGGACAAGGCCAAAGCCAAATCTGCAAACACAGGCTTTCCAACCAGTGACCAGAGTCACAGTTCCAGTTGCTAATTTTAAATCATTTTGACTGAAATGTGACTGCCTGGATAGCAAGTAGCCTCAAGGCTGTTGTCTCCCAAGGATGCTGACTCAGGACATTATCTGCCGATGCCAAGAAAGTGTGCAAAGTTTGCTGTGAGTGCTGTCCCACAGGCCAAAAGTGTATCCCTATCCGTGTTTACTAGGTAAACCTTCCAGCTCGATTCACTCCATCTCAGTCTTTTCTACTTCTGTTCAAGGTGACTGCCTGACATAGGAGCCACTACATATTGAGCCCAGGCATGACAGAGCTACGTGGACTTGCAACTCTGGTCACCCATACGGCCCGAGATTTGTAGGCAGACACCTTTTGGGTTCAGAGTTACAAAGCTCCAACAGACCAGCTTCATGAGCCTCCACCATACATTTTAAGCAAAAGAAAACCTTGAAAACATGAATTAGGACCTGCTAGAAGCTTGCAAAAGACACAAAAGCATGGCATCACATCCAAACACTTCAGAGACTGTAAAAGAAGGTTTTAGCTGGCAGTGGCAGGGTAAGAGAGAGACACGCACACACAAAAAGCCAACCCCCTCCTGCCCCCCGTCTCTGACACTCAGAAGCACTTCTGCTCAAAGGGAAGGTGCACAGGAAAGGTGCTGTGCAGGCACAGATGCCGGGGGGCCATCGTGGTGCGCACAAACAGGAAACAGCTTCTCACATGAAGCAAAAGGTGATGCTTGCAAAAAGCCAGAGGCAGCGCAGCGCTCCAGCCTCAGGAACCTGGCCCACAGCCCCGGTGATCTTCTCGTCCCCTGCTTCCCAACAGCCACGCTTGCCACAACAGCTAAACCTCTTGCCATGCAAGGCTGCCAGCATGCGTCCTCCCCCCGTGCTCATCCTGCTGACCCAACGAGAGGACCCTCGCATGGAAAGCCCAGAATCTCCTCAGCCTGATGCTATAATAAATCCAGAGGCTGCTCCAGCCTCCCTGGACCACAAATACTAGAAGTGTTGGGAAAACTCAAGCAGCAATGCCCTGCAGAGCCAGAATCACACTCCTGCATCCTCCTGCAGGGGAGCTGCAAACAGGACGGCACCACACTCCATCCAAGAAGGCAGTAGCACATGGGGCACCAGCCACAAAGGGCAGCCCTGGGGGGTTCAGGTGAGACAGGGTGGGGGGGAACCCCTTCCCCAGGAGGACGGTGGACCCCAGCAGAAGGAGATGGGAAGCTGGGCTCATGGGCGGGTTTGGAGAGGTGATCCAGCAGACTGAATCACCCTCCCAGGCACTTCACTGGGAAAAATGGCAAAATTCACCTGCATGCTTTCAACCAGATGCAAATCTCAGATATTTCATTTCATAAGAATGAAAGCAAAACCATGTAGCATAGAGGGTGGAAAAAAATCCCTTCCCAAACACAGCAGAAAAGACATCTTCCATTGCCCTGGCTGAGAACCGGGCACTGCTCTCTAGCTGCCAAGCCACGTGCACACCCGCACTGCCATGCTCAGACAAACCTCATCCGAAAGCAAAGCTGCAAAAGAGAAGCAGAAGTCGCAGAAAAGAAAAAACAAAACAAAACAAACACAAATAAAACCCAAAAAACCACACCTCTCTTTGCAGGGGCTCAGCAGAAAAGGGAAGAGCCCATCAGCCACATCAAGTCCACTGGGAAAAACAAAACCAGCTCCACCCCAGAAAACGTGAAGGCAAGTCTCCCCACCCCAGGCTGCGGAGCAGGGGTCGCTCCAGCCCCTAGACCCACGTGGCAGCTCCAGGGCAGGCAGGTAGCTGCATCCCACGGCTCAGCAAAGCAAGCATTTCCTATTAAAATCAGCTAAACTTCAGAGCTGTGCCAGCGCCTACGCAAGTGGCCCTAGCCAGGCTCGAATTGGCGTTCAGCCCCATGGCAGGGGGATGGGACTGGTGGAAGGGACAGCCCCAGCACCCCTTGTCCAGCTGGGTCCCCCAAGCAGCCCTTTGTCCTGGCATGGGACCCACTGCCCAAAACAGCCACAGGGACATCTCTTGTCTCCTTGCAAACTGGCTGGCAATTGCTGCCCCTTGATGCCTGCAGCCTTTGCTCCCCCATGAGCGTTTAAACAAAAAAGAAAATCCTTGGGTCTGACTAGAAATATCCCAGTGAGGAAAAAAAAGCCTTCCCAAGCACCCACATGCATTTTCTTTGGCTGGTCTGCACTTGCAAAGTTGCATCGCCTTATGGATGTCAGCTATGCCAACATAAAGCTTGAGTCTGCCACACCGGCACATGCCTTGTCCTGGGCAGGCTCACACAGTGTCTGGCATCTGCAACTGTGGACCCCAAAGGGAAACAGGCGGAAAAAAATAAGAATTTATCACACGCACTGGCAACACTGGGTCTGTATGATGGCAGGTTTGCGTGATTAACTGAGTGACTACAGCCAGAGACAAAAAAAATCTTAATCCAACCCCTGACACTGTCTATTCCAACACGAGGTCTCACACTAGCACATGGCGTCTTTGAAAAAAATAAAGATTGTCATTTCCATGAGAAGGTACTTTGGGGAGAGATGCAAAGTCCTCATTGGTGGCTCAAATCCAGCACATACTCACTGGAGTGGCTTTGAACTGTCTCCCTTTGAGCCAGGCAATCTGCATGCAATTAGCCCTTCTCGCTGCCACCACAAAATTAAATTCCAGGCCCTCAAACAGCAAACTCAAAACAAACAGAGAGGCCTGGATCAGTAAAAGGCTGAGCTGCCCTCCCACCAGAAACCCCCCCACCCTGCTGCAGGATGGGATGGGCAGACAGGAGCTCTCTGGGGCTGAGTGGCATCCCAGGGACCTGGCTCTGCCAGGGGCAGCCCCAAATCGCAAGACAGCCCCCAGTCCCCCTGCCCCATTGCACCCCATCGCATCGCATCCCATCCCACTGGTGGCGGCTGCACCTGGATCCCAGCGCTGCCCCCGGGGCTGGGGTGTGCTCCCCAAATAGCGCAGGTGAGCGCTGGGTGCCAGGTGGGGCGGAGGTGCATCTGTCTGGCCAAAACTCAGCCAGGGCTTGTGCACTGCTGAAAGCATGGGGTGCCGGGAGCAGGGCACTGCATGCCTGGGGAAATAGCTGCTGAAACCCTGCTGCCCCTGAGCACACAGGTTTGTGGAAAGCTATCCCATAAAGTCTTCACAGGGCCGTTTCCAGCTTCAGCAAGACAGATTTGCAGGTTAAGTGCCCTCAAAGTGAGTCCAGTGACACCCCAGCCTGGGGAGGTGACAAAAGCAGCCCTCTTTCAGAAAAACATCTGCAGGGGCTTGGGGACTGCCCCGAGCTCTTGCAGCTCAGCTGCAGCCGGGAGGCAGCTGGAAAAGCTGTTTGCCGTGCCCCAGCGTCACCAGCGGCCACAACCATCGCTTGCCCATCTAGAGGTGCTAATCCACGCCTGGCTCACCAAGCACTGCTCCTTGCAGGCAGGGGCTCTAGGCACTGATTTGTACAGAGTAAAACACTGTCCCGGTGGCGATGGGCTGAGCAGTAAGACCTTCTCTGCCCAGAGAGATGGGGTGATCTGGACATTGACACTGCTCCATGCATGTCCCAGAAAACCCCAGATCTTCAGTCCCACCACTGCAGCACTGCTGTGGGCTGGCCAGCTCTGTCTCCAAAACCTCTGCAACCAAAACGGCTCCTGCCCCGCGGAGAAGGGTGCGCAGGAGGGAGGGAGAGGAGCAGTAGCTGCACAATGCTGGCTGGAGAGGAGAGGAGGCGAGCGGTGGAGTCCAGCAGCCCAGCACCTCGGCCTTGCTTGTGAGGCCACCAGACCCAGAGCATCTCCCTGCTGAGGACCGTGCAGCCCCAGCACACTACCCTTTGGCATGGGGAGGGAGGCCCTCAACACAGCGACAATATCCTCCATCTGCTGAGTGAAGTCAGACTAAGGAGCTCCACACCAGAGAAGGAAAGTACAGAGCTTAACCAAATTCTGCATCCAAGTGCAGTTTGGGAAGTCTGTCTCCTTCCAAACACAAACTTGGCCCAATTTCCACAGAAACTAGCTGTTGCTTCAGATCAATGCTGGCAAAGAAACAAGCACATTATAAAACACTAGATGCATGAGATGGAAAACTTTCCTTTTCTCCCCAGCACATCCCATCTGTTGTGCCGTGTCCCTGTAACAGCTGCTCTCCAGGAATGCAGGTACCTTTCCGGGCTAGTTTCAAGCCCAATTAATAGTCCTTGACCTTCACTTTGACCAGATAAGAGGATGCCAGGGATGCTCTCACCATGGAGGCTGCTCCCTGCCCATGGAGAAAGCCTGTGCTTCAGAAGGACAACGTGCTCCTGACCACATGGGTAGCTGTGGAGCTGTTGGCAGTGTTGCCAGGATCATGCATCTGCTCCCTGCCAAACATCTTAAACATATTCTTTGGAGAAGTTCAATGGAGTTTCTCAACCTCTCTTTTGAGGCCAAGAAAGTCTAACTTTGAGCAAAGTGGTCCACGTGTTAGCTCCCCCTCCCGCAGACCTCTCCAAGCTCCTCTCTTTTGAGTTTCTGTTTTACTTTTTCAAAACAAGGCAGTGGAGGGACACAACACAACCACAGCTTGTGGCCACGAGCAAAGTAACGCCTGTAGCACCCGGGAGGCAGGAGGGAGCAGAGATAGCAGCTGTATCAGAAAGGTTCAAGAAAGGGGAAAAAAAAAGCAAAGAAGACAATAGCAAGTTCAGAGGAGAGGAGGGGGAGGCGCTGTGTGTAAAGCAAATGCTTTTTCCACCACCTGGTATCGTAAGTGACCCCACACATTCAGAGGCCCCCAGTTTCTAGGGCAGAAAACCACCACAGGGAGATGAGAGCTTACGACTCTTAAAAAATGGTGTTTTCAGCACTTCTTAGGTTATCACTCTCTCGCCCCAAATTACACTCCACTAGGATTCTCCCAGTGCTAAAGCATCCTCTACCCCTGCCCATGCAATGTCCACATATACAGGTGCCTCAAACTATATTATTTGTGAATTCACTGACCTCTCAGGCAGCATGTAACCTCTGAAAACTTCTGTAATACAGGCACTAAGCATCACCACCGATTTGACAGGCTACCTCTGTCTCCTCCAAACGAACCTCAGAACATCAGAATATCCTCATCACTTACCTTCAGCATTTCAGTTTAGAGCAACTCCTTGCACTGACTATGCAGGTATTAGAAGCAGCACATTGAAGAGAAAGCCCATGCCATAGGTCCTCTCCCCACCAAATGAGTGACGGCTGCTCACCCACCAGCTGACCAAAGGAGCTTCTTTCTCTTCATCCTAGGTTTTTTAAACATGCCTCACTAACAGTGGGAAGCATCAATTTCTACCCAGGACTCTGGCAACTTGAAGAAACAGTTGTTTTTCTTGCATGCCCAAGATCTCCCAGCAAATAGCCATTTGGAAACTGTATTCCTTTTTAAACATTAGTGAAAATGAGGGCATCTCTAGTGGTTTGTGCTTTGGACAGTTCACACAGTACATATATTAACATAAATTTCTTTGTTTTGCCAATATCCCTTAATTATTAGGGTTTGGGGTTGTCAGTTTCCTAAACTTAAACCTAGGAGTGAAAAACTGTTGAGCCAGACACCTGACTGCAAAGTGTTTAGTGCACTTAGGTCATCTTTGCCATGAGATGCTCATGGGGCTGAGGGTAAGAACACATCTCTTTGGTCTGCCACCCCTTACCAGTCGCACCTGGTATCTAAACGAGGGTCAAAAATGGCTAAAGAGACATCTGTATTCTAAAATAACCTCCATAAACAACACGTGCTCTCGATCAGGCAGGACTTGAAAATGACATCCCTGAAATACAGACAAGCCCGTCCATGAGATTCTACTTTGCAGACTTCTGGCACTGTAAGATAAGCGCTGCTTCTTTTGGACAGGGATCTACTACCAAAAAACTTTCCCCTTCCGCACTCACTCCTAGAAAGAGCAGGCACATAACTACCCCATCACCAAAACACAGAAGCCTCATGGAAAAGGTAGAAGAAAAAGCATTTGGCTGTTTTGAAAGCACTTAGGCCAACATATATACTACTTACAGACAGCAACCTTGTAACTTTTTTTTTTTTTAAACAATACTGTCGTACAGCTCCTAAAGATCGTAACAGTTTGGGGAACGGACACCTGTAGGATATGTCTGGATTTACTTGCTCTTGGGTTTCTCAGAGGCTCAAATTTCACTGCAGCAAGCGGGCTCTGCATCTTGATACCCCATTTAAGACACTCACTGGCACGCAGCTCTAAACTGGAGCATAAATCCAAAGTGCTTACATTACCTTGTATTAGAGAATTTCATAGCTGTTAAGGAGTTTGAATTAAAAGTTGAATTATAGTATTATGTCCCCAGCCCTGATTTATGCTTTTAAATTATAAATAAAGGCAAGTGAACCATAAGAGCATTTTAAATTTGGCAGCATCTTGCAGAGATTAAACCTCATTCAGCTAATGCATTTGCTGCAGAGCCAGAAAGCAGGGATTGTAAACTATCTAAACATCACTAGAAAGAAAACTCTGGGCCTCTGAAATGCGTACCTGGCTATTTGACTGTTCCAACAGCCTGAGCAGCTCAGTCACACATACGCTGCATGATTCATCACATGCTTCCCAACGACGGGGGGGAAAGGTGGAGGGGGAAAGGATGAGGTGCATTTCAATAAATTTAGGTTTATGCTGAGGGAACAGGGCAGTTGGAGCTACCTGTTCCCACCAGAGCACTTCTCCATGGCTTTGGCAAGGTGGGAATCACAGGAAGGTCCTTGCTTGTTCCTGCTTATTACATTCATACCAGTGAGCAGCTTTATGCACAGAAAGAAGAGGTTTTTTGTATTCTGGGTGGGTGAATTAAGTGTCAGAATGCCTGCAGAGTGTACACCTCTCCATCCCCCACACTGGCCTTAGAGATACATGAGATGTTGATCAGGGCAGACTCTGCTCTGACCAACATCTGAGGCACAACAGGATTGTTTTACAAATGCTGTTTGCTACCAAAACCTGAAAAGAGCAGGAAAAAAATAAATACCCATCAGGTTTCTCACCTACATGCTGGCTACAAACCTTGAAGCTGTGATGGTGCCAGGCCGCATCTGACTGCACCACCCCACAAGTATTGAAGGTAACTCAGCTAGAATCCATTTGCCTACTGCATTGTAAAGAGCTACTTTCTGCATGGCCCTGTAGCTCTCTGAACATCTATAACCACGTCCAATAGCCTCACTTGGCCTTTGGCAGATTCAGCAAATTGCACTGAAGATGTTACATGGACGGTGTAAAATACTTTAATTGATCCTTCAGCGACTAACTCTCATAACGCTTTGAATCTTGGGGACACTAAGAGCGTTTCTCTAAACTCCAGGCATTTCAAAAGCACATGACTCACTCCTGAGAGGATCAGGCTAAGTGGAGATCATTTAAAGCAAAGCCATATTCATAAAGGGCTCCCACATCTACTCTGTGAGGACGGGCTTGCACAGCCACTTTCAACTTAAAGTGATCTAGGGGAGAAAAAAGTGAAAGATACGAATCAAAAACAACAAAACACAGCACAGTTCCTTTTGGTGACCTCAAAACCCTCTTCCTAAAATAACAAACCAGTCAGTTGTTATTCAGATGCATTAATCCATAAACAGCTGACCAGTAAGCACAGAGAGAAACTATTAATTTCTGTGTCAGTTTCGTAAACTGAAAACCACAGGTAGCTTCTCAAGAGTCTCTTCCCCGCTGTGATTTCCGGTAATAAATGTGCCCATGCTAACGTGGCACACTGATTGAAGAGGGAGATTATCCCCAGGCTCCAAGGCCCAAATAGCCCGTGGCCAGGTCACTACCAACTGGGATGACAGCAAGTCACAGTACCGAGCTCTACCTACATCATAGGAGGGTCTATTCAAGGAGCAGAAGCTACAAACAGCAAGTTAGGTGAAAGCCTTGTAGGGGAGGAAAAAAAGTGAAATTCAGCTCGCCCCCATCTCTGCCTAGTGACAAAGACAGTGGGTCAAAACAGCTACAGGTGATCAATGTAAAAATTAGACCACCAGCAGACTGCAAACCCGCGAAGAGCCTGCCAGCCTCCCAGCACCCACACAGTCCTGGGAAAGGCCTGCGAGGAGCACAGCTCCAGTGCAGATAAAACACACGCCAGGCTGCCACGTATCAGGATACTGCATCACTGGACAAAATACGTGGGAATCGCCGCTGGGATGCACAACAGCAGTATTCATGACCCTGCCTCACAGCGCTTTTTAAATCTATGCTGCTCATCGAGCAGGTCCGCGCACACAAAGACTGCGAAAGCCTGCATAGCACTAACAGCCCGTTTGATCCTTCCCGTGCGATTGCGTAAGAGGAGTATTTTGGGTAGAGTTCCCAGAGGAAATTACCCAACCTCTCCGGTAACCAGCAAGAAACCCAGCCGGATGGGGAGGGAGCGCTCCCCGAAAGCGCCGGGGGTCCGCTCGCCCTGCCTTCCTTGC
>NW_009633665.1:0-28138 GCF_000690535.1 Cariama cristata
GGCCGAAGTGCAGGACCCGGCACTTGTTCCTGTTGAATTTCATACAGTTGGTCTCAGCCTATCGATCCAGCCTGTCCAGGTCCCTCTGCAGAGCCCCATCTGGAAAGCCAATCGTAGCAGAAGCTAGAGAAACACAGTGTAGTGGTCAAATGCCAGGGCTGGATTCAGGAACCTGCAGGATGTACAAGGAAATAACAGCAACTGGGCAAGCAGCTTCTTTGCAAAATAACTCCAATGGGCCATCTGCAAGTTCTGGGTGCTAGTAAAGCAAAGCTGGGCAGCAGAAGGCACCCAAGGGCTTATGCATTTTTCATTTGATGGCCTCATCTCACCCCTGAAGCCCTTTCTCTGAGGCTCAGACAAGACCTGCAGTAGTTTCACTTTGAGCAGCAACTGTTTGAATGTCTTGACAGCCTTTCACTGCCTTGCCACCTCCAGGAAAAGGCCCTTTGTGCAGGTCTTGGTAGTTCAAGGACACACCTGGGCTGAGGACTGCAGAAACAACATCAGCACTTGCCTCCTTCTCATAGTATACCGGGCACCCTTCTCATACCTCCATCATCCGGGTACAGCATCCTTGAGCAGCTCTCAGGCAGCCGCAGTTTGATTTGCCTCTGCTTCCACTGCAACACTTACATGTCTTGGGTGGCTACAGCCTGTTTTCAACCATGATTGAACAAAGAACAAAAAAGCTCTCAAGGGTAGGAAGTGGGGCTAAGGCTTCTTTGGAAGCAGGATTTAGTAATCCCAATCACCACCTTTAAAAATCAGTGCCCTTGGGCCCCAGCCAGCCCTCAGCTCTGTCAACATCTTTACTGCCAACTTTACTAAGTCACACAAATGTAAATCTAGTGTGAGAAGAGGATTAAGCCCATTCTGGTTTTATGGCCTATGAAATGTCTACTACCCTGCTGTCACTATGCAGTGATACATAGCACAGAAAAGGGGAATTCAGGCTGCTATTGCATCTTCAAAATTTTAAAGGAAAAACTGTAATTCCAGGAACTTTACCAGCCCCTGAATTGTATATGCATACAAGGCTTCTTCTAAGTCAGAAGCTAAAAGCCTGTACTTTGCCAGATGCTGGTTGCAGTACATCATTTTTTTTCCTGTGAAATAAGATTAGCAACAGCAATTTTCCATGGATTCAAGTTCAGGATTTTGTCTGCAAGGGGATTAAAGCTCAGGCAAACACGAGCCTGCCTGGATACTGCCCTACTCTGTGTACTGCTCTCACTTGGGATGAGACCTGTGCAGTGGGCTATTTAGGAATCCCACTAAAACTATTATTTCTTCACTGATGACTCAGGTGGCTGAGATTTGCAAGAAGGACTGAGGGAATTAGATTTATCATTCTAAAAATTTAAGCTCAATGTGGGTTCCTGACTCACTTAGGCTGATATTTTCATACAAAAGGCTAGAAAGAGTTTTTTTACTACAAAATTTATGATCGGATTTCAGCTCTTGGGCTGGGAATATATTTTGGTTCCAGGTTATTGTACACTTAGAGCATGGCTCAGATCTCTTAGCAGGACTGCAATACCACCAAATAATCATTATGATTATTAACAGCGTTAACTCCACTGAGCAGAAAAACAGCCGAGCTGAATACATATTTCAATTAAGGATGCAGAATTATGCATATTTATGCACAAGCCTGAAAAGCAGACGATATTTAAAATGTACTTCAGGGCAAGAGATACAATTAACTTTTCATTACCTTTATTATTTTCCAATTTATCCTGGTCTAGCTTGAAAGTATCATTCAGTCCTTACCTGTGTAAAGTTGTCGTAGTATTTAGTGTAAAATTTTCTGGGTGACACAGCCTTTTTTGGTCACAGGGGATAGGTAGGGACTATAACGAGATATTGCACTGACCCTCGAAGGCACAACTGATAGCCTTTGCCAAAACGGGAACCCATCTCCCTGGCAGATGCCCGCAAACACTCTACCTCTCCGCTTCATCTTTCAGTCCTCCTGGTGAAAATCTCCAGCAGATCAGAACGAAAAGTGGCGCATGGAAGACAGACTGCAGTGACCTCTTGTTTTGGTATTTAGTGCTGTTTGTTTTGGCGTTGCGGATATATTTAGTAAACTGTCATCTGTTATAATTTGTGTGGGGACAGCTCTCATATTTTGAGAAACATTCACTGTCCTGCATCGCCTGGAGTCCTTAAATTGCTCTTTCATTTACACACTGGTCTATTTTAAAAGCAGCGTTAGGGGACACAGCTTCTCCCTTAAACCCACTGTGAGGATCCTGAGCTACCAAACACTTGTGCAATGGCACAGCAGGTTTTTAGCCAAGTCCTCTTCTCTTGAGCAAATGATTTGGTATTTATTTGTAAATAGTCTTCCTGAAACCAAGGGAATGCATGCTAAATTACACACTGTTGTGTTTTCTGACGGTGTGACAGACTATGCCTTGAAGCGTAGCCCCAGCCCGGCCGGTGGTATCGCCCTCCCTGCAACAGGCCTGACTATTTTTGGCCGTCGAGGCCCCGGTGCCAGGCTGTGGGAGACCTTCTGCTCCGCAGGAGTGTGTGTATCACCATCCCATTGCATGCGGGCAGCCACCAGCCACGCGTTAGTACCAGTCACAGGTTTGCTTGCTCATCCGCTGCTCAGGGCTGACCTCAGAGCAACATCTTGCTTGCAATTTGTGGGGGAAAAAAACAAAGATGTTATTTTGTGTTTAGCCCAAGCATCAAGCTAATCGCAATCAGCAGTCACCCTCGCATCTCAAAGAAAGGGAAGGAAAACGACAACAAAAAAAAAAAGCCTGTACCAGCACAAAGCTGAGGTTAAATCATTGGGACTGGTGCAGTGCTGCTGTCATCCTGCCCCAGCCCCTGCAGGCCCCACAGGTGAGACCCCACAACCCCTGTTCTCCCCACACCTCTCTATGGCCTTGCAACCTGCCATCCCCACCCTGGATGTTGCACCCCACAGCCAACCTGTTGGGGTGAGCTTGCCCACCGTGCTGGCTGCCATCCCCGGAGACAAGCCCAGCTCAGAGGCACCCGATCCCACCTCCTACAGCCAACTTTGGGCTTCCTCAGCCTTGGAGGGCAGCGATAACCCCTTGTCCCCTCTGCTGATCAGGGTTACTCCTCTTATTATCACTCCTGAATTGCTCCTGACATGGGCTTCTCCCACAGCAAGTCCCAGATCTCTCACTTGGATCCATACTACCAAGACCGGGTCTCGGTGTGCAGAGGGAGCTGAGCTGCCCTCTCCAGCTCTGGGCACCAGAGGAAGCTGCTGGACATCTCCCAGCTGCTGTACAGTGAATCCCTGACCCTTATTCTGCAGAAATAAAGTAAATGCTTTTTCCAAATTTTAATTTCTGGAGAATATCTACTGATACATAGGCCATTGCGATACATTATCGTGTATCATATACTGCTTGCATTGTAAAAAGCAAGGGCAGAGGAGTACACCTTGCAGGCACGGCAGAAATTTTGTGATGATTGCAATTGTTCTGGGAGTTGTTATTATTAGGGTTGGCAGTGCATAAAATCCAAGACTCTCCTGTGGCAAAAAGGGGCATATCGCTGCCGCCAGCAGAAAAAGGGTGAGAGGAGCCTGTGCACAGCCCTGGAGGGGTCAGAGGTAATGGAGTCATTATGGGTACCTGGGCAGGAGCTCGTTCCTGCTCGAGGCAGGCAGAGGTTGGACCTGTTCAAGCCTAAATTGGTCAAAATGATGCTTGAGCCTCCTCAGGGTTTGGTGGGCAGGGAACAAAAGTCCCAGTGAGCATCCAGAGGAAGACAGGAGCAGAAGAGTCCCCGGCAGAGCAGAAGGTCACGCAGATGAGAAGGAGCAGGCCAAAGAGGGGGGAAAACATGAGTGTGAAGAGCAATAAAGTCCTGGCAGGGCCAGGGCTTGGGTGGAGGGGGGCTGACGCAAGACCTTACCACTGCTCCAAGAGGCGTTTCTGTCCTTCCCTACCACCTCTAGCCTGATGGTCTTCACATCTCCTCTGCATCGGGACTGGCACTTCTGGGATCCCAGCTTAAATGAGCTGATGCAGCTGCAGAACGATCTGGAAAAAGGCACGTAGTTGGTTTCCAGTTGGCTGGTTGCAGCCAGCGCAGGGTTCCATGGCTGATGGATCAGAGAAGAGGGGAGCAGGCAGGGCGCAGGTGGGTGAGCGTGAGCCCGCGTCTTGTTGAAGCTGATCTAAGTGGGGCGGTCACAGTAGGGTGATCCCATCCTGAGCCACCCCAGCCGTGCCTCTCCTTCCGTCCTACACCAAATTCAGAGATGAGAGGCCTCCAGGGTGAGTCAGCTCAACTAGCAGGTCCAACAGAAAACTACTAGGAAGCATTTCTTTACCAAGAGCGTGCTTAAATACTGGAACAGGCTTCCTTGAGAGGTGGTTGATGCCCTAAGCCTGTCAGTGTTTAAGGCATTTGGACGATGCCCTTAATAATACGCTTTAATTTTTGGTCAGCCCTGAAGTGGTCAGGCAGTTGGACTAGGTAATCTGAAATATTCTATTCTATTCTATTCTATTCTATTCTATTCTACTCTTTCATAGAAGTACTCTCTGAGATGCTTCTGATCAATCAGATCAGCTTACTGAACACATTTGTCCCACGGTCATGTCATCACTAGATGCAAAGCAAAGGGAGTAATCTTAAGCATGTGGTTTTGTGATGTGGTTGAGCCCATTTACCTGTCAAAAGCCTCCGAGGTGCATGGTGGAGTCCCCATTCCCCTCCCCGTTGCACTTGTGGTGGGGCAGGACTGCTACACTGGCACTGGTACCCACTGACCACACAGTGATCTCACCCTTCAGGGAGCTGAAGCACCCAACAGCTCATTTGAAAAAATAAAAATAGCTTCTGTCTGGGCTGGTTGAGTGCTCGGACTCACCGCGCCAGTGAGCACCAAAGCGATGGATCAGGGGAACTGGATTTGCCAGCAGTTTGATGCACTGAGCTGTACCCTAAAGCCGCCTCTCCAGCGTGACCTTGCAGCAGTTGGACCACAGGAAGCCTCGTAGTGCCAGCCCGCAGGCAGAAACTGATGCTCGCAAGCAGAGGTGCAGGGAACTGTCCTGCCGTCTGGCAGCGTGTGCTTCTGTAGCAAGATGCAGCGCAGGGCTCCAGATGTTTCATACACCTGGAATGAAAAGCCAGGTCAAGGTCTCTCCAGACAATACAGAACAAGCTGCTGGCAGATGTGCATGAGCAGACTGTATTGCTATAAAAGAAGAGATCTTTCAGGACAAAACTCAACTAGTGCAAGCGACTGTAAGATTGATGTGGGAGAACACATGCTTGTTGGAGCAATGAAACAACTCATCTGCAAGTGCCAGATGGGCCACCAAGAAAGCCCTGTGTGACACAGAGATGCTGTTATTCCACTGCCACCATGGACTAAAACAAAATGTAAATCTCTCTCAAGTATTACTCCATGCTGTTCTAATAACAAAGTTCACTGCGTAATTTGGCTCTGTGCTCCTTATTCACTTCAGGCAAATCCAAAAGTGAAATAGGAATGAGGTAAGAGGCCAGAGCTGAAATGCAAACAGAAGTTGCTCATAAGCTGATGTTTAGTTCATGCCATTAAACTTTCATTTCCAGTGCCACTAATCCTTCATTTTTGTGACAACTTCGAAGATCCATTATAGTTATAATTTAATGAAAAACCTGAATCCAGAGATGTAGCTGCAAAAGGGTAATTGCCTACCGTGCATTGTATTTAGAAGAGGCAATTAACTGTATATTCCAGGGATGGATTGAAAAGATGAATTTTAACAATGACAGAGTTCAACAATCAGGAAATCTTAATTTTAAAAATCTATCTGGTATTTTTATTCTCCTTTTACATTGAGTCTCCTTAGATTGATTCCAGCAACTATTAGAATTAATTAGATGTGACTAACCAGGAGGGTACCTGTAGCTTTTACTTATTCACATGAGTCTGTATCTTACATGCATTTATTCAGATTCCTAATTATCTTTGTAATAAAACTATTAAAAATGGTGAATTATGCTTTTTTTTTAACAAGATTATTTTTCACTTAGGTCAGACTGGATGGAGGTTGGGTTGCAATTAAAAATGAGTAAAAAAGTGCTTTAAAAAAGTCCTTAACTTAGGGTGAGCACTACTTAGCAACAACTAAAACATCCGTGTGTTATCAACATTGTTCTCATACTAAATCCAAAACACCGCACTGTACCAGCTACTAGGAAGAAAATTAGTTCTATCCCAGCTGAAACCAGGACATAAACAAAGGAGCATTTTCTGTAACTGGATTTGGACTTTTTTCCCTGGATTTCAAGATTTCAGAAGTGCTAGCTCTCGTCCTCAGCTGTCTTCCTTTCTTAGGTAAAAGGAAGAAAACAAGTTTTCCTGCTTTTTCAGTTATCAATTAGTTTCTTGAGCTATCCTTAACCAGATAACTGAATAAATTGAAAATAAGAAATACTCTTTCTGCTCCTGCAGAGCAGGCTCTTGTCGAAGCCAGGACCCTGCCTCATGCCAGCACAGGCTGCTGGACCCTCAGACCAGAGCACCTTGTCAGGAGATCGGCACTGCAACCTTCAGTGACTTTACGGCTACGTTAAACTGAGGCTGCTGCGGGTCATATTTAATTATATAGCCTTATTTCCAACAAAGTAAATACAATTAAACAACTCCAATGATCTTAGTGTTTTTCTGGAGAGTAGCGCCAGGCACTGGGGTCGTAGGTGGGCTCCTGGCGACATGTATCTGCAGGACAAATCCTCCTTATGAAGGCAAAAGTATTTTGGTGCAAATCTCCTACAGAAAGCATTTTGTCCAGGTGCTGGCTGGGACAGGAGCCTCCTCCCAGCGCAGTGAAGGCCTGTGCACATGAGGGACCCTCATTAAAGGCGTTTAATCAAAACCCGTGTGATTTGCAGAAGCAACGATGACATCTAGCGGGGAAGGACATGATCCATCCTCAGGGGGAAACTGCAGGTAATGAGTTTTGGGGAGGGATTTTTCCAAGGAGGAATTACCACCACTGTTACTAGCTGTTGGAAAGGCACCAACAATGAAGGTTTTGAAAGTCTGTCCCAATGATTTGTAAATGTTACGTGACTCCGAGTTTCTGGGGAAGAACTGATACCCAGCACTGAGACCAGCCACGTTGTTTTTCACTCTGTTTTAAGCACCATGGAATCAAACCTTCTTGTTCCAGCCTTAAAACTGAAGGGTTAAAGCAGCAGAAGGAAGGGATCTCGCTGTCGAGCTTAACTCTATGTTGTGCCTATTTTGTACTACAGAGGTTAATGTTGCATGCTTATGTAAACACCGAATAGAGGCACGCATTATATATTGCTCCTCCGCAATCATATCTGACGTTAGCTGTGAAAATCACATAAATCAGAACTTTTATGCCTGTAGCCGTGCCTCTCTGTGCTTTTAAAGGACAGTTTGCCAACAAGTCGGATCAGAAGAGAAGTTAAAGGAGGAAGTGTTTCCCTAGAAACCTGAAAGGCAATAGCTGGTTTTATAGTCCTGATAAGAAGAAACGTATCTAAGGGAATGATAAGCCTCCCACGGCTTAGAAATGAATGTGACACTAAGGTGGGAGAGCCCACAGCGGGCTACCAGGAAAACCCGCTACCACCAGAGCCAGCAAGACAGGCTGAAAAACCAGGAGAGTGCTGGGCGTTTAAGGTTTATTTTGCTTTTTCAGCTCAAAGTGCATGAGGCCTACCTATAAGCATCCAGTTTGGAAAATGCTACCGCATGTCAGGACAAAGACTTTTGACTGTGCGACTTAAGTTTCCTGCAAGATCCAGCTTTCCTACAGGAAACATGGAAGCAGAAGCAGCTTCCAGGGGCTTCCCCAGGAGAGGGACAGCGAGGCAAAATTGGTAGGGCTGCCCTGTCCCACAAACTGTGCAAAGAGCATTGCCTGGGAACCTGTGAAAACTCTGCTTTTTCAGTCTTGAATTCTAACAGACCTGTAATCAAATAGGCCATATGCTCAGGCAATATGTAGAAAAGAATGTCTAGTTTTCATTGACTTAAGAAAATTCCCTAAAAAGAAGGGATTCCTATGGCTGCAAAGAAAATTTACAAAACATGCCCTGTTTTTTGACAAAGAAAAAATCTAATCAAGACCTTAAACAATGAGTTCAGTTACACAGAGAGATAAAGCATTCCTCAGTTTAGGCTTCTTCATTAAAACCTAACACTAACAGAGAACTCTGGGATTGTTCAGGATTAGTGTAGTGTTCAGCCTAAATCTCAAGGTAAATACTGGACTCATGTTTCCTGCTCTGGGAGTGTATTAAATAGGCAATAAAGCTCCTCCCCAAATAAGGGGTCTTGTGTCTCACAATATCCTTTTCAGCCGCTGCAGAAAGCTTGCAGACCCCGCCAGGCTCCCTGCCTGACGCGGCGAGAATGGCAGCACTTGGATGCAGAGGGATGCTGAATCCTCCTCATCCACACCCCGCAGATGCCCACAGAAACACTGGAAAGCAGGAGTGCTTTTCTGACATGATTTCCACCGTGCTAGCTTCTTTAAAAGCAAACTGTCTTCACGAGCAGTTCCTATTGTCCCATGTTCTTGTGGTCATTTCAGTGTCTTTTTTTCTCTCTTTTGTTTATCTTTGCAGTTTGGTGCTTTGTTAAAGCTTTATTGCGACCCTAACTTGAAACTTGGCAAAGCCACTCACAAAGCAAAGATGCAGCTGCTGGAAGAGGACAAAAAGAAATCCCTGCCAGCACCGAGGTGCGTTTGCTCGGAGCAGAGTAAAGTGAACTGCATGGAATTAGCAATGCATATCAAACAGGCAATCGCGTCTGCGTTTGGCTGCCTTGTAGCATTCTCTTCCAGTCTCTTCCAGCCAGATCTAGAGACTGAAAACCAATTCCCAGCATTGCTTCTTTGGCCAGCACAGTATCAGTATTTCAGACTCACCATATATGCTTATGTATTTTTTTTCTCTTTTCAAACCCTCAGACAAGGCACACCAGTACCCACCTCAGGGCCTACAGACAACAACAGATATACACACAGCAGCACTGTGCTCTGCCGAGCGTGAGTACGGAGGGTGGTAAAGCTGCTCATGTCTTACACCTCCCAGCAGCTTGCAGGCAACCTTGAATGTTACCGATCAAACACTTTCCAGGCCCACCCCTTCTCCCATTAATGTTATCGCTCAGCGGGCAAACTCAGAGCTCCCCTGTCCTCCATACAACATGAGCTGCCCGAACTCATTGCCGAGACTCAGGAAATATCCTCCACTCTCCACTCAAGGTGACTAAGCAGTAGTGCTCCCTTTTTACTTATTCAACAACAGCGGCTTATTTTCGTCCCCACCGTGTGCCCATGAAGCACAAGGCAGTGCACAAGAAGCAGGAAAGCAATGAAGGATTCATCTCCTGGTGGTGTATTCAGGGCTGTACAGAAAAGGGCAGATGTGCAGTTCCCAAGATACAGGCGCCCTTTAATCTATCCTTACTCAAGGCTCACAGTAGTTTATTATGGATCAGTAACTTCTTATAGGTTATGCCTGTATTCTTGCTATCCTTGTCAAGCAGCACTTCATTCCAGAATTAGCCCAACTGATTTCGTTTGTGACCTTTTAAAACTCCCTGCAAAACACGAGGGGGACAGTGCAGAAGTACCATGTGAAATTTGCTGGCCTGTGTTACGGCAGTTGGCAGAGCAGGTAACCAGGAGAGGGTTCGAAAGCTGTGAGTCCTCATGTCAGTGAGGGGATTGCAGATGAAAACTTGGTGTAAATGGCTGGAGAATTTGCCTCGTGGAAGGGCAGCAAAGAAACTTCACTGAAAAACCCAACAGTGGGATGGTAACAGGTTGATGTAAAAGGTTTTGGGTTATTTTTCCTCCCTTGAAGTAAATAGGAGGCTATTAGATTTCTACTGATTACTTTTTTTGGTGATAGATGCAGGAAATGCATTTAAAGGAGGGTTCTGCACCAGAGGAGATTTGAGAATCTGGGCATACCAGGAAAAGCTGCTGCAGAAATTTCATAAGAGAGAGTTTGCTCGTGAGATTTCTGTCTTTCTCTTTACCATCACCAAAGTGAATGGCCTGCAAACCAGAGAGACTTCCCAAAGTCTTTCAAAAGTCCTTATTAAAGCCTGGAAATGGGTGACAGATGAGGCTGCTCTGCCTGTAAACAGTCTCACTTAAGGATACAAGCATCGTGTGAGATTTCCTGCAAGACTGTGATGCCCACGTGGGTGAGAATTGCTCATAAATCCCACGTTTTTGGGAAGCGCATCAAGCAGTTGGACTGAACGTGGCCCCAGTGGCTGAGGTTTTTTGGAGAGCGGAGGGCCCACCGCACGTGCATGTGCTGCACAGCGCACAGGTTCTACAGTCGTGCAGGATGTCTTGGTCCATGGGAAGTGCTCATGGAGGTAGTCCACCAAGATTTTGGCTGCTGTACCTCTGGAAATCTTTAGTAGAAAGGACTTAACCAGAGAAAAGCAGAGGATGTATGGGAGCCTTCAGTCCAACTCTAAATGCTAGTGATTTCAGGCACTTTGACACACCTCTCACATCCATCCCTCAAATTGGCCTCCTATTCTAATTAGCTTTAATGACCACAGAGAGCCAAATGTGAGTGCCTTGGGACGCTGATAGGTGCCTCCTCACACTCAAACATGTGTCTCTTTAACTTCATCTAGAAAGCTAATTTACTCCAAGCTATGTGTAATGTTTGTGCACACAACCTGGGAATGCTGCTCCTCACAACCCTACAAAAGGGGCACATTTCCAGAATTTCCTTCCCAGGTCCCTTTTATTTTTTGCCGCAGATTTCTACCCCCTTGGTTTAGCTTTCTCTTTGCCCACACCGCACCTGCCTCATGGATGCCTAAAAAGCTTATGGTGGCCAAGTGCTGCAGAAAGAAGAAAGAAATTAGCATCTTCAGAGCAACAGCCCATGACTTGGAGCAGGTCTCAGTGTGCACAAGCCAGTTGTTGGGTTAGTTGTCCTTCCTCCCCGCTCCTGCATCCTGACCTCCCTGGCTACCAAGCTCTGTGTTGGCTGCAGCAATGCTGGTACTTCTGGATATTTTCCTACATGTCTTCGCTCCTCCTTTAGCTCAGCAGGTGCAGTTCAGTCGGTGCACATTCATAAATGCTGTGATTTATCTGAGGCACAGATTGACACACTGATATACTTACTACATGTAGTAAACCTCAGGCCTAGTGTGTATGTACAGATGCATTTATGTAATTAGACATTTAGTGGTAATTACTGTAATTGCCTAGCTTGACTTGTTAAGCTTCCCATTCTGAAGATGAAATTCATTTACTTGAAGAGGCTCCATCTTCATAGTCCCCTTCATTCGTATCCATCCCTTACAGAGCTGAGGGCTTTGCCATACCCTCTTTCTTGCCTTGTGACTCCTTACATTAGAGGTAGGCAGTGACTAGGGCTGCTTAATCCTCGGAGCTGGATGCACGTGTCACCAGCAGTTTGCAGTAAGGCGTGTTTGTTTGCACAGACCCACGATTTCTAGCAGATGTATAATCCAGCTGTAGCTTGGCATGGTGTCCCCTTCTCCCTCCCTCTGTCCCCACTCAACAACCACCATAGGTTGAAGAATCCTGTAAGGTCTGGCTGTGCAACGTGGATATCAGCATACGTGTTTGAGCTAATCTCTCCGTCTTTGCCAAATTCCCTGATCTGTGTGTTCACAGATCTGCAAATGAGAAAACACTATGGTTTGAGCACAAAGCTGCAAAGACCTTGACGTTATAAAAACCAAGCCTTCAGCATACGGGTTGTAACTTCACATTTCAACTATTTAGGTAAGAACACGCCACCTATTCTATTGCTCTTTACAAAGGCTCAGGTTTAATCATTGATGTGCCGAAAGGAGATATGCTTTCATTCTTGCAATAACTCTCTGCTGCTTGCGCTGAGGTGAAGGGTCCTGAAGGAATGGAGCTGTTGTAATCATTCACCAGCTCCTCTCAGTGTTTCTTAAGAGGCAGACTTTGACGCGTCGATCACGCGCTGTCCTGATCTGCCTCACCCAGCAGCCTTTTGCAAGGAGAGTGAATTTTTGTTTTCTCAAATTGGATGGCTTTCCCAATTCTTTTCAAGAGATTTAGAAATTAGCCTCAAAAAAGTAACCATCGGGACCCAGAACGGAGATACGGCTAAGCAGTGCTCCTCCTTAGCTCTCCAAACGAATTGAGTTGTTGTGCTTTAAAGCCATGACATAATGGAGATTAAAATGAATGGTACAGATGCTTTATGGGCTTTCTTCTCTTTCTGGGCTCTGGACAGCTGGACTTACAGTAACTCCTGCATTTATTTGCACAAGTGGAAAGGAAAATGGGGCAAACTCATTCAACATTTTTTATTCCTCTGAAATAGCTCCAAATAAGATTTTATTGTTTACACAGCATATATAAAACAGGCAATGATCCAACACAAAGTTTCGTGGTGCCGTTCTTTGGAAAATTTATTTAATGTGTTTGTGGGTTTCCTGCTTGTAATACACATTCCAGACTCCATGAATAATAACAAATAGTCTTTATAGCATGCCACAGCACGGTGGCCCAGTATGAGAGCAAATCTTTCCCTGGAATTCAGAGGTACCTGCTCCGGCTTGGCACCGTTTCCCTGTACCACTAGGTGGCTTTTCCATCCAGTAACTTGTCTCTCTTTCTTCAAAGTCACTACAAGTACAATGAATCGGCTCGTAAATGCAACCATCAAACTGGTGGAAAAGAGAGAAGAAAGCTAAGACATCCTTCAGCAGATGAACTCTTACATTCTCCATACTTTTACAGTGAAATCTTTACCAATCCCTTTTCTGTCCTTTTAATGTTTTGTTTCAAGTTATTTACAGCTAGCTATCTTACTTCTAGATTTTGAGTAGCGTAAGGTATCTGCTCAGATATATTTCTGTACAGCTATGAAACTCTGCAATGTAGTGTATGTGTCTAATTTTATGATAGACGTTCTTGTAGTTCTTCAGAATAAACTAATTAGTAACACAGACAGAATGTGCACTATTTAATGAAATGCATTGTCTCACTGTGTTCTCAGGAAGAGTAAATCCAGGTTTGCCTTTTCAGATATTTTACTCCAGTTTTTAACTTAACTTAAACTTTTTAACTACAGATCTCTACTCACACCTAAACATTGCAAATATCTGGCTAGTGACAGTATCTTTTTTAACTATCACTCAGTGTTTCAAATTCTCTCCAAAAAGAAAAGCCTTGAGGCGCTCATTGATTGGAATACCGAACAGTATGGGGGAAGGATGAGGGTCACAAATCCACAGCTGTGTTAAAAAAAAAATAAATACCACCCCTCAATCTTTTTTCTTTAAGTTTGGCCATGTTGAGTAGCAAGTATTTTATTGGAAGCACAAGATAGCTGAGTTGGGCAGAGATAGACCTGAGAGATATTAAAAGTACGGCAGACAAACTCAGGATATGTATTTTTCATTCATTTCAGGCATTTTTTCCTTTCACATATTTAACTCTTGTTTTCTATTGCAAAAATGGCCATATATTCACTGGAGAGAAACCATGGAGCTCTTTCCTGGCAAGTACCCTTCAGTGGTATGAAAACCTGCATCAACAGCTCTTTCAGGCAGAGCACAGTGACACACATGGGATTCACACCCAGATTTTAGGGGAGCTAATCGTGTGACTAATTTTACACACATCAGGTAAGATTTCAAAGAAGAAAGCCAGCTGCTGATGAAAAGGCTGGGGAAAGCCCCTCCTTTAGGAAACAGCAAAGAGCTACATTTGGACTTGATTACCTGTGTAAAAGTTCATTCCCACCTCCAGATAATCAGCAAAGATGGACCCAGGCTGGCAAGAGGCTGAGAAAAATGCACTCGGAGCTGCTCTGTGTTGATGCAGCACCATTTGCTCTTGGTTGCCACGTGCCAATTTGCACCGTTTTGATCCAAGTCTCTGTCTTGGTTGTAGCAGCCAGCTTTTCACATCAACAGGTTTTGATACGCAGCTTTCCCAGAGGCCCTGGACTAACAGCAGATTTCTGAGGGAAGAGGCGGATAATAGTTAAATTTATTGGAGCAAACTGGCGCTCAGTAAAACACGGTAGTAATACAGCTGAATAAATAAAGCAATTAGGAATATGTGAATTTTTTTTCCACTATACAAGCACCTTTCAAGCAGCCTTTATATAGTGTAACCATCCACGGCATAACCCCCTCAAACCCCAGTGAGCTCTGCCTGAGCAGCCAACTAAAAGCCATGCTATCACATTAGCTTGGTGCTGATTCAAAGTCAATATACTCTGCTCCCACGGGGCTTTTCTGCTGGCGCTTGGCACGACACAAATGCAGGCACACAGCTTTCAGTGGGCATGGAGCACAGGCAAGAGCCGTATGCGGTATCTCAGTGCATGCCACACCGACGTACCCAGACCTACCTGCAGTACGCTATGTAGGTGCATGTCTGGGCTGATCTTTAAGTTACAATAATCCTAACCAAAAAAATGTTTTGATTTGTCATGCTTGTGTCCTTTCATCATAATCGGTGCCTTTGCTTTGGCCCAGCACAATTTAAAGCACCTGCACAGCATGAATGTAAAGCCCTGCCAGTCAGTGCCAGCAGTATTTCACTCCCAGTGAGTCTTGCAGCATGTGGCTTCACCAGCTGAAAGGCACTGGACAACTGGTAAAGCTCAGCACAACCTCTGATCTCTTGGCTGTCCCTCAAGCTGTATTATCTCTGCAAACATGAGCTTCCCTTAATCTCTATATAATCTTTTCCCAGACAGAGTAATTAAAAAACAGTTCCATATCTTTTCCATGGCTTCTTTTAGTTAAGCATTTTGCAGCCTCCCTGCCTTGATCCAACTGACCATAAATTTTGTCCTGTGGTTGTTTTTTTTTTTTAATCAAACTTCATGCTCCTCTGTCAGCTCTGCTGTTCATACAAAACTTTTTTCAGGTGAAATGCTCTCTTTTCCCCTTGCCACCTCGTGGAACTTTATTCACCTGCCTGAAGAGTCCTTGAGGAAGTAAACTCTGATCCCAGCCCTGCATGGTTTTTAAACACTTCCCTCCACAAATTTCTATCATCTGTTCTTAATCTCACTGTGCCCACAAACTGGAGCAGACAGCTGCAGCACATAAGCAACAAGAGGTGGGGTCTCTGTGCCAGGGCTATTTCCTGACCTGCTGCAGGTCTGTGCGCACAAAGGGATTTATTTCTGTATGATGGCTGTCAGCAAGCCCAAGCCCAAGCCCAAGCCCAAGCCCAAGCCCAAGCCCAAGCCCTAGCCCAAGCCCTGGCAGAGGAGGCATCACCCAGATGGTGATATGAAAGCGACAGCCTAGGGCCACTGTGGGAGGCAGGTGGACACCTCTCCCAGCCTTGCCCAGCCACTGGGGCCAGGGCCACCTCCTACCCACAAGGGCCCTGCCCTTCTCCCAGCCCTTGGAGATACCCACGACAGAAGCTGTGGCTGACTCTTGGTCATGGGAAGATTTGATATGCTTCCCATAGGGTCAGTATTTCTGTTAGATATTCCTCTTGAAAGCTTCTCTCTTGTCATCTTCGTTTTTATGCCTTTGTGAAATAGCTTTATGCTAAACATGGAACACACACATGCTGTGGTGTGATGTTTTTTACTGTTTTGGTATAGTTAGAGGAATTGTATAGGACTTTGACATCAATCTTCCAGCACAACAAACAAATGTTGTTATAATCCTATATTCTCAATTATTTTTGCAGTGTCATTAGACTATATGGGGAAGCGTGTGAAAACAGCTTTTGCAAAAAGTATCAATTTTATTTTATCAAGCACTGTGCTGGCAGTTTATACCTCATATTTCAATTATTCATGGTAAGGAAACATCAGTGGATTCAATGTAGTACTATTTTTCTACATGGGTGCCAAGGTTACTGCATCTGGAAGGCTACATGGAAATTATTCACAAATGCAGGTATTCATTGATAATAGCTTTTCTGGGCACTTTTCATCAGTTGATCTACAAAGGAAATCGGTGTCCTTATTTCCCTGTTATTGGTACAGAAGGACAGAGAGGAAAAAGGACTTGATAAGGTTTATGCCTGCTCACAACATTATGGCTTGCAGAGGTGTTAAAGTCTTCTGGCTCCCCTTGACTTATTTGGAGTTAAGAGAGCCCTGGAGGCCCATTAAGTAACTATCAACCTTGACCTAAATAATTTCTTTACATTTCAATCTATTGTCGTTACTGAGAGTATTTCAACACTAAGAAAGGAAGTTACATCTTAATTCTATTAGCAGTAGTCCCACAGGCTTCTCAGAACTCATTTCAAACATTTTGTGGCCTTTCCAAGATTCGGACGTGTTCAACTTTCAGCATTGAGTGCAACCTCCATGACTCCAAAGGGATGCGTGATCACAATGCATAAAGATGAGTCCTTGCAGAATATCACAGCACTGGTCAGTATCTTCACTGAAAATTAAACATTTCATGGTGAGGTATTACAAAGAGGTATTTTTTTGTAATTATGCATTTGGGAGCATAGTGTGGCTGCATTAATTCAGAGATCACTTCATACTGAAAACCTACACAGACTGCCTTGTAAGAAATAAACCTTAAAGTAAAAGGTGGCATTTTCTAAGGTTTTTTTTAAGTGCCACCCAGGTTCATGCATACAGGCTTCCTCCATCTCTGCATGAAAAGAGTAGTTATATTAGTAACTGTATGTGGCAAAAAAATGCAGCTGAAACCAGGCAGCTATAAATTACTATTTATACAGACTTTTTAAACTTCAGTTTTTAAACCATTTAAGCCAAAAATATATAAATCAAGCCACATTTGTTGAACACATGGCTCAGGTTCAGTGATACAGATCATAAAACTTAGCCAGGCTTCAACAGAATCTGATCTGAGTTTCAGATTTGTGATTTACGCTGGTTTCAGGTTTTCTTGCAAGTACTTTGCATGCCCTAACAAATACAACTGCATTTTAGTTTTCACAGCATCAGGGTCCTTTGTACACCAACACACTCTGCAACCTCTTTTCCCTGCTCCGAGGGGTTTGGTGCCTGTGTTCAGGGCCAGCTCTGTAACCTGGGACAATACTGCAGGGAGAAGAGCTGTGAGAAGTCTCCTTGAGGCTGGGCTATGCCTGGCCTTGTGCCTGATCCTGCCCTTGCCTCCTCGACTTGCCTTCCTGGCTTGAACATGGTCCTACCTCCTTGCTGTGGCTTTGCCCAGCCATCGTTGGGCTGCAGCTGATCCCAGCTGCCATCACCAGGGCTGCTCTGCTCAGTTTGTTGGGGTGCTGCAAGACTGCGCCCCAACAAACACTGAGCTCGTGTTAAGAGAGCCTGACATGTGGCTTTTCCAAGCACTTGTTTCAAAAATCAAACCAGCTTGTTAAGTTACAGAAAAATCTTCATTAAAAATCTTGCAGGCCATTGTCATTTAGTTAAACAACAGAGTCCGCCACTCGGGTGAAGTACTATTTGCCAGGATTTCACTGAACACGATATGCAATAGCAGCATGATGAACAGTCTCTAGCACCATCTAGACACCATTTCTTTCTGGGTACAGAAGTTCTGGTCCCATTTTAGTGAGGGTTTTGTTGCAGGGCAGTGATTTTGTTGAGCGAAGAAGGTGTTCTTATTAAATCTGCATCTGAAATAGGGCTGTTAGTCATTGCCATACCATGTTTGTCTTGTTCGCTCCATTATTCTTTTGACACAACACAGAGCAAGCTGCTACTAGCATGAACGCCAAATCTTGCGAACTCAGGGGCTGGAAATTTCTCTAGGACAGAAGGGTAAGCTCTATTTACGTTCTGGATAATACACAGAAACCTGCAATTCTGTCTATGAAGCTTTAACATTTTAGTTAGGCTTTGTTTTTGATTTGGTTGTGTAAATGATACTGGATAATTATTTTCATACTCATCCAAGGCCATATGATATGTCCTCAAGCACCTGCATCACTCTGTGTCTCCAGTTTCTTAATGAAGTCCAAGTTCACTAGGAAAAATGAGGAAGAGTCCTGTCCTAGGTAGGACTTACAAGCCATATCCCACAAAGAAATGACCCTACTAAGGGAGTGATTCTGTCTGGATTTTTTTTTTTTCCCAGAACAAATCTGATTTTTCCCTTGTTACTGTCATTGTCAGGAGGACTCCGCCAGTGCTTGTCTTCAGCTGGCACTTAAAGGGTGAGAAAAATATGGTGAAATATAGTAATATGGCCCTGGTACTAGCATATGACCAGAAGTGTGAGCACTCCACCAGTGCTAGTAAGATTAAAGAGTAGGACAGAAGTGGTTGTACAGTTTGCAGCTGCAGAAGCTGTGCCAGACACACTATGTACACAAAACCAAAGACAGATGACAAGATAACAAGGCATATTAAAAAAGGTGTACATGCATACATATACATCTATATCTAGATATACACAGGTGGACAGCAGGGCAGTCATAAGGCAAAACCACATTACAGAAAGTGAGCATTTTCAGCCTACAAGAAATAAGTAGAAAACCACATGATTAGCCAGAAAAAGTGCAAAATTTAAGATGAGGTGAGTGCAACAACCCCAGCCCCTTCATGAATAGTGTTTTGTCTTTCTTTGTTGTCTGGCTAAGCTGGTTTTAAAAGCCCCTTCATCAGCAGTATGTACTTTCTAGCACAATAAAGGTGCAAAACGAAATAATCCTTAGAACACTCAGGCTCTTAACCGATGAACCTATATTGCAAGTTCCTCCAGCAGTTATAAACAATTTTTTTTCTAAAATAGAGTGATCAAAAAGATATGCAGTTTCCCACTGACTCCAAAATTAGTAACTCCTTTAAAAAATGCTTCTCTTACCACACATCATATTTCATTGCTTGCTCTTCAGCAGCCAGAGCAGATCATGAGAGTGGTATTAGAAAATGTATGGGCAAACTAACACAGAGTTCCTGCATCTGAAAGTTACGCTTTAAGCGTGGTTGCACCATAGCTCTGTGAATCAGCAGTCTTGAGTTCTTGGCCAACTTCTACCATTTACATATCCTGACACCAGCTGCTTCACTTTTGTTGCATGACTAATTTCACTGAACTCCAAGGGCAGGACTTAGGGGGCCTCCAATACAAGTGTTGCAACTCCCAATACCTGTTGATTCAGATCACCTAATTAAGTGCCTCTGCTCCCTTTGCAGCCAAAGCAGTTAAGCTCCATCAAATGCCGATCTCCTAAATCCCAACCACCAAACTGCAAGTCATGCACTGTCTTGCTAGATCTCTTTCTAGCCCCCTGCGTTTTACAGTCAACAGTCTAAATTCAGGAGGAGGGATGGAAGATGCAATGCTCTGGATCATGCCATAACTTAGTGGCTACAGCAGCCTTGTGAGTCATGAGTGGGTTGCATCCCATCAGGCCAAGGTTAAACTGAATTTAGATTTCCCACTCCCTAGTTGACTACGTTCATTAAGCTATTATGCGAAGAATAACCTCTGGTGCTTCTCTTGCCTCATCCTTTTCACAGAAGCCTGTGGTTTCCCTGTGAACAGCACTGGACTCAGTCCTACAAGGCTCTGAGTGGGCATAGCAGAGGAGGCTTCTCCAGGGATCCAGGTGGAATATGGACACATCTTTCTGTGTTCCTGAACCATGGCAGGATTCAGCCAAGAGCCTGGTCCTACCTGTCACTGACGCCTGTGCAGTCATGGGCACTTCAGTTTAGTGACCTGGGGAATTGCCAGAACAAATGAGTAGGTGGCAGGAATTTTTACACACCTCTAGGGTCAGACAGCTGCCACAGCAGGAGATTTATAAGTAGTTTTCTTGAACTTGGCCAAATGAATCCACCTAGGTCCCATTTCTGGTGCCCAAAATAAATACTGTAGAAGCTATCCATCGTGACAATGCACTTATTTAAGGACTTGGATGTCTGACGGTAAGTCATATAGCCCTCTGCATTTTAACTCACCACCCCTAAAATTTTAATTACTTACCTCATGGTGATATTTTAAGGGTTAATTTACATTTGAGGAAATATCACAAGCACCCACATAATTCTGAACACTTTCTGCATAATTAAGAAAAGCAGCAATGTTCATGCTACCCTGAGAGTGAGAGCCTGCAGAACTACTGGTTACATTCAAAATACCTGTCATACAGGTTCTGAACTGCCCTGGGATGCATGGGTTGCATTACCTGGAAAAGGGTGCAGCGGTAAGGCAAGCAAGTTGTTCTGAGTTTCATCATGTGTGTTCAGCACTCCTGGCCTTTTCCCAAGACCCTCCCCAGGGATGTTAACATCCCAAAGGTAGAAGACCGAGGGGAGTGGCTCACTGGCATTTTCAGCAGATTGAAGGAGAAGGCTTTTGGTGATGTTGTGGATGTTCTCAATTCACCTGCAACAAACAGGACCATAGCGAGAGTGAATTAATATTGGCTATCACATTGTTAAAAGAGCTTAGAAAGGTCCTTCCCAGGCAAGAGCTCTGACCACTAGGCATTTACATCAAAAGTGGCATCCTATCCTGTAAAAAAGTGGGATCTACCCAATTATTTATAAAAATACTCGTAACTGACTACCATCAGTAGATCCTGTATTGCACATAATTCAAGGTATCTATCTCACTTTCAGTCCTGCCTGAGGTGTGGGATGGAGTTTGAGCCATCCTTGCATTTGGTTTGTTATCAGCTAACTCCAAACGTCTCTCTCATCAGCCTGTAGACTTCCTGGTCTGTCTGTCAAGGTATCTGCCTCTTCCATTGACTTGCAGAAGGAGCATAAGGGCTTAATTTAGGCCTCTAGATTGTAGTTTGAAGGTTAGGAGTTAAAATGAAAATACTACAGTGCTTAACATGCTCACACACATATTTTTTTATTGGCGGCAGATCAGATCTTCATGCTAATATGTATGACCTCATTTGTAATAACAGCTATGGTTACAAATGATGCTCCTGAAACCCAAGAGAATTCATAATTAGTATGAATTATGAACATATTCCCCAAATTGTGGCTTCTTTTCCACCTCTGAATGGAAAATGAACAAATGCCAGACAGAACCCTAGGGAAGATTTCACTCCTCCTACTCTAATGATGGGTAACTTGACACACCCTTGAACATGAACGGGCTCCATTTCATAATCTTGGCAATTTGGGATTTTCCAAGAAAAAAAGTCCAGAACTGATTAAAACATGCATCTGTGCATGCTAAGGCAAATTCCTGTCTGTTGTATATCTTCTACTTTGCATCCCAATTCTCTTACTGTATCGAATCTGTCTTCCCTAGTGATTTATTTGGCACATACATTCCTGCACATGAACTTTTGAGCCTGACAGTAGGATTTGAACATGCTACCTTTCTCCTCCCTTTCATGTCCTAGGATGCCACGTGGTAAACTCTCTGCTCCTCCTATTCAGGTTGATTCCCATGATTTCCTTCCCATTAGTGTAATGTGGGGTGCATCCCTTTGATGCGTTTGAGTAATCAGAATGAGTCCAGCCTCTTGAAAAGGCACTTTTTTTTTTTTTTTTCCCATGAAGCTGTAACTCCTAGGATGTGATCACCTTGTCTCTGACCAGAGTCCTGGGTGCCTCCCAATTCTGCAGTGCCCTATGGAGAGGTTTGTTTTCATCCTTGGACTGGGGATATGCTCTTTGAACTGGCCCATCAGCGAGCAGGTTCTGCCACTGGGAAACGGGGAGCTGGGATCCCTGCTGCTCTCGGCATGCTCCAACAAGAAGCTTCCTGCTGCCAAGAGTTCTCAGCAGTTGTTTGCCCCTGCAGCACAGCTGGCTTGCAGACACGGATGTAACTCCCACTCCTGCACACAAAATTTGATCCAATACACAATAACTGCAGCTGATGCAAGTCAGCATGAAAGAAGTTATTTCTTTCTTAAAGCACAAATACCTTTAAGGGGCCTGCAGAAATTACAGTGATAAAAAGGCTGCAAGTATTGTATAACCACAAAAGTTCAGATGATGTGTGGAAGAAGGAACCCTCCAATTCTAGGCTCTAGGTTGATGAAGAGCTACACACAAGTTGGTTGTTTTTGGTTTTTTTTTAATTCTATCCCTCCTCTGCTGTCTTGTTAGTAATAAAATATTGCTATGAAATAATGCAGTGATAGTACCCATGCACGAGATTAGTAACTTGTCTCTTCCATAGACTAATGGTGTGGATAATAAAGGAGAACATGGGAATGAAGGCATAGTCAGCTATTCCAAGTAAAAACAAGTAATTCTACAATTTAATCACTGGCAGACAGAGTGAAGAAACAACCTTCCCAAAATGAGAGTTTCACACCCACACCTAGGTATAATTAACCCAAGCTTTTGAAAAAGCAGGAGTCTAAACCTCCTCCTCTTTTTTTGATTTCTTGTTTCTGAAAAAAGAGCAAAGAAACCCTACCCACCCACAAAGCAACCAACCTCTTCCCCACCTTCACAAATTTAATTGTTTTCAAATCCTGGGATGAACAGGCAAAAAGATGAAGGGTTTGTTGTTGCTTTAGGTTTTGTTAGTCTCCGAGACACCACAGGGAAAAAAAAAAAAAATCTCCATTTTCTCACCATACAGAGAGCAGATTACAAAATTAAAAAATTAAAATTACAGAAAGCTGGGAAAATGGAAGAAATGGAAGTATAATGAAACTGTTACCAAATCTGTATCTCTTTCCCAGTTGAAAAATTCAGGGGGTGGTAATTACACATTCCACTGCCTCATAGAGTTGTTCTGAGGAGCTGCCAATTAATGATTGTAAGACACTCTCATGCTATAATTGAAGACATATAATAATGCAAGATAATGTCAAAAATGGAATAATCTCATTTTCAACATAATAGAAACACTCCTTAAATAATGTCACCTTATTTGAATTATATTTGAAATGGCATATGACATAGTTAAACACATGGATTTAAGTTCACAGAAGAATGAAAAGACTATAACAACTGCATTCCTAGAACAACTTTACAGAGGATACCCTATCAGTGCAGTTTCTTTTATTACTTATTTTCAACTTTTTTATTCTTGTTTGTTGTAACAAGTCACAACATCGTACACCTTGCATCTGCATACAATTACCTAGTCACTAAAGTTCTGTGCCTTTCCAAGATTATATGCCATTATAGATACGTGGAGGAAAAAAGAAAAACCAACCCAAGCAGCTGGGCAGATTCCATAATGATGGGGATACTCGGCGCTCATCTAAATGAGGCTGGAGTATAATAATAAGAACATCTTGTGACATGAGAACATGTGCTGCTGTGCCACCCCGAGCTAAAATAGCAACACACCAGAGCCACCTGATTCCATTCCCTGGAAAATCCAGGCTTGTAACTCTGAAGCAAAATATCCATCATTTAAACAAGGTCTGAACTTTCTGCTTTCATTGCTGCTCATGGTGCTATTGCTAAGTTAACGTTATTTGGGCCTTCATGTTTCAGTTTATCTAGTCTGCCAATGGATCGGATTTCTGAGGGACCCAGTGACCTCTCCCTATCACACCCAAACGCTACAGCAATTTAAAAGTGTGTGAACAATTTAACAAATTTACAAAAGTAAATAATACAGGGAAAGTTTTACAAAGTGAAAAAAAAATAAAAAGGCACTCTTACATATGGAACTTTGAGCATTATTGTGCAGAAATAGATACATAACCAGGCTAAATTGAAATCAGAAGATTGCAGCAAGTCATTGAACTCATTTTTTATTGCAGTTAGTGAAGTTTTTAGCATATCAATCAGAATACCAACAAGAAAGTCAGAAGAACCAAGCCTTATTCTTTCCAACCTACTTAACTGTTTTTTAACCATGGAGAATAACAATAGTTGTTAGATCTTATCTAAGAGAAGCAGTACAGTGGTTCATTAAATATATTTTAACTAAAGATAGTTAAATTCTTTTAAGTTTTATTGAGAAAACTAGCACTGGAGTTCACAAGTGGTAACTTGTACAGAGATAAGCTATATTTTAATACCTTAAGTTGCTTACTAAGAAAGTATTGTACAGAACTCGGCAATAATCAAGTACATCATAGGTAAGTTGAAAACCCTTCAGTACGTTCTTTCTCCCACTACTGTAACGGAACATTAGCACTTCCCTAGTGCTCCTTCACTGAGCTATTGCAACAGCTCATACTCAAGAACAAACTAAAGAACTCTCTGGGGTTTTTTGCTTACAGTAATATGTATTAACTGGGAATAAAATACATTTCCTTATTTTCCCATGTATTTCTCAAGACTGAATCTTATGATAAATACACTCTCACCAATTTCTTTAAAAAATAATAAAAAAAACTGGTATGATTAGCACATTTTATTCATTTACATTCAAAATTATCTAAAATGAAGCCTTCCTCTGACTCTAGGCACTTTAACATCATTAATAATAAAACAAAACCCTAGCAGCATTAGAATAATTATTTCAACAGGAAACAAGCCGTTCAGACCTCTACAGATACTCCTTTCCATCCTTCATGCTGGGAAAGAATATTAATTCTCTTCACAAATTGCTATCAAACAGATGTCTTTTGCACAAAAAGATGACCAGATTCAAGTTATTTCAGATGATGACAGAAAACAAGTCCCATAGTCCTGGAGAATGTCCAGCCACCTGCTCCTTCAGTTACATTAGGAGAGAAAAACAACTGGCTGCTGCTGACTCAGATAAACTGGTCTCCAATTGTTTAAAGCTTTACAAGGCAGAACCACTACCTTAAATACACTCAGTAACCAGCAGTCATCTAAATGGATGCCAAGCAAGATGTTCTGCTTCAAAAAGGAACTCCTAGTTCTGCTCCTATCACTTGGGCAGGGTGGTCACAGCAGCAGCTGTAAGCATGATATATTCTGCACCTCATTTGCCATCAGTTCCCACAGCTGTCTCGTCAAATACTTACAGCCTGTGGGAACATGGCTATGAGTACGCTGGTTTGCCAGGCATCCTTGAAAATGCACATGTTACGAGTGTCATGCTCAGACAGCACTTGTGTGGTAAGCTGAAATGTATTCAGGACAGCTTTGGGGCGATCTATTGCAGACAGTACAAAGACACATATTTTCTGGAAAAGTTCAGTTACAGGGTGCACTCCACACTCCTCTTCGAGTGCCCACTGCGATCGTTACTTTAAACACGGAAGGGTAGTTTAAAGGCTACTTCAGTATTAACGTCGTGTAATTTTCACACTAACAGTTCAAAGTCAAAGTAAACAAGTTTCAACCACACACACAAACACTTTCTGCTTTTTTAAGTTACCAAGTGCATACCATAAAGACAAGTCTCACTTCATCCTTTGTAATCATTGTGATTTTTTTTCCCCTGTACGGTTAATAAGATCTCATTCCAGAATTCATCAACAAGTTAATTAACAGATTTCAGTTTCTTCTCTGTTTAAGGGGAGATTGCTTGTGGCTTGACTCTGGGAAAATGCACAAAAGAAGGCAGCAGCTTGTTTTTCAGTTCCTGTCTTTGCATTTTCTGCTCAAGAGACAGGGAAGCATGTAAATTAGGAAGCACATGCATCTTGCAGGATTAGCATCACACATTTCTCAGAAGGCAGAGAAATGACAGCACACCTCCCATTCTCAAGATAGAAAAATTGATCATGTACCATTTCAGGGACGTTTTTTTCATGTTTCTCTGCCAAGCTGCTGATCTGAAATCTTACTTATATTTCATTCATCCCTCTTTCAGTAATAGCAGCTCCTCCATTGGTAACATAATTGTTTATATTATGATAATGCCTTAAGTGAGGTTAAGACTGTACAATGCAAACATATGCAACATACAAATATATATATATGTAATGTACAATACAGGAAATCTATAGATTTATTTGGTGCATTGTTACCTGAGCACTTTGGATAATAATCCTCCAAGAAATATTTCACAACGTGAATATCAATTATGTAAAATTGCCTCAAGGCCAAGAGAATCAGAATGCACCAAATGAATTTTCTTGTAAGGATCTATTCCTTCAGAAATTTAAATGAAGAGGCAGAGAAATTTTTCCAAGTAATCCCAAGAGTGTGAATTTAGGAAGCAAAAGGCCAAAACCTTTAGATATTGTCTGAGTAAGTATATTCTGCAGCCAAAAGCTTCATTCAGATCAGCTTTTTTATGGTGCATAAGTATCTCAAAGCAAAAAAAAATTATTCTAATGCTCATGGTTATTAATGAAATGTCTGCTTCTGGCATTTAAAATTTGAACCATGATGGTCCCACTAGACTAACCTGATGCTATGCATGTCATGGACCATCAGATTTCAACCTGTATTCATCCAATAAAATAAAGCATAACTCCTGCTTGGCTAAAAAATAGTTTTCAGAAATACATCTAATCTTCAATAGAAGATATAAAATGATGGAAAATCCTCAGCATCTCTTGGGAATGTGTTCTGGTGGTTAACCAGGTAAAAATGTGTGTCTCACTTCCTTTTTGAATTTGTCTGACTTGTGCCTGGCCATTACTTCTTATTATGCCTTTCTTCAATAGATTAAAGAGCCCTTTAATATCCTATATTTTCCCTCAGGAATGTTCCTGCATGTTACAATCAAGTCACCTCCCAATCTTCTTCTAGATAACTTTTAACAGCCCGAGCTCTTAAAACCTCCCAGTGTAATGCATTTTCTCCAACCATCAAAACAATTTACTTCACTCTTTTGCTCTCCTTGTTTTCTGACTTGCTTCTTAAAATCTGAAAAACAACTGTAGGCACTATCCTGTGGATGGCATTGTTGAGGCCAAACACGAGAGGTAAAATAAACATTTTTTTTTTTATTCCTTTGTTTGTACATTGATTAAGCCTTTTCTGCCACAGCAGCACACAGGAGAGCCCTTATCTGATTGCTAACTTATTCTGACCCTTAAATCCTTCTTGAAGTCATTACCTTCCCAGGCTATAGTTTTCCATTCTCCAGTTACAGCCTCCACACTTGGTTCTTAAGATAGACAACTTTATAGTTGGCTGAATTAAAATTCACAAAGTTTAAGTGGGCTGCTTCTACCAACCATTCTGATCAGTGCCCGATCCTCATCATTATTTACGACTCCATTAATCCTGGAGCTGAATTTTTGCCGCAGCAAGTTTAGATCCGCTTCCAGATCATTGCTAAAAACGTAGTACAACATAGAACCTACTATCGGAACCTCTTTAGACACCATCTCTTTCAACTAAGTTCTCTCACAGACTTCCTCTTCATGACATCTGGCAGCAAATTCCATTTGCATGGTTTATTGGCACTGCACGCACCCACTGTTCATGAGAATATCATGCAGCACTAAGTCCAAGTCAAGTACATCCTCAAAACAATAATAATAGCTATTTTTACTAAAACACTGTATAGACTTGTATTATATTGCTTCATTTCAACTTTTTATTATTTGAATTCCACATCAGATTTTCTATTTTGGTTAGGATAGCTATTAAGCTAACTAGTCATTCAGGTCATACTGCTCACCCTTTTAAAAAATGGTGCAAAGCAGCACATTTATCACTTGTTTAACCTCCTATTTTAAGGCAAGATACAAAAACACTGGAGTATTAGCAAGCCATAGATCAGCATCAGTTGGATAGGCAGAAGCATCAGAGAGCACTGGTGCCCAAAGCTTGCATTTCTCACAGCATTTCCAGGATGGAAACCTGAGCAACTGTGGACTTTCAAAGTACCTGATGGCAAACTTTCAGGTCCTGCTGATCTTTATGCCATGCACACCCACCCAGGAGCAGGCGTGGAATCCAGGAGAGCTGGGGTAAGGCACGACCCCTTCCCTCACGCCCAGCAGAAACCTCCCTGAGCGCCTGTCTGCTCCACACACCTGCGGGTAAGTCACCACCTCCATCGCTTAGCCAGCCTGACCACCGGGGCTAAGACCACTCACGATCGCTGCTTGAAATCAGCCTTCTCTCTCATGCACCACAAAATGGTTTGGTTTGGTTTGCACCACCAAATTTAGGCTTCAGGTGTCGATCCGGGCAGCGGGCAGAAGAGGAGGCAGAGGGCAGGGGCAGCCGGGCGCAGGCCTCGGGAGTGCTGATGCCACACAGTGGCTGAGACAAGGGCGGCGGCAGCTCACCCTAAGTCAGAAGGAAGGGCAACGAGCTCACCAGGGGCCGGTCGTGCCGGTTACCGGACTGCAGCTGGCGAGAAGGAAACAACGCGCCCCTGAGGAGGCCAAGGGCCGCCGCC
>NW_009633666.1:0-647 GCF_000690535.1 Cariama cristata
AGCCCCATTAACTGCCTGACCACCTGGCCCAGCACCGTGTGGGACGCGGATGTCCACACCGGCACCAAACACGCACACTCCAGGAGAAGGAGGTCTTGGGGACACAGAATTTCGCAGAGACAAACAGACCTGGCTAATAGTTGCCTTGGTTTGCTGGGGCTTTGTGCCACCAGAGCCAAGCTCAGCCCGCGGCTGGAGTGACCCCCCGAGACCCTGCCTGGCACTGCCAGGCCCCAGCAGAGCATGCAGGGCAGCCGCCCTAACGCTGGGCTGACACTCTTCGGTCAATTAAAGCGGGGGGCTGCCAGTGTGTAGGAAGCCGTTAGCCTGGAGCATTGTATTGATTCTCCCTTCCCAGTGAGTAAGTGCTATTCTTTCACTTCTAAGGATTACGCTGCTTTGTCCACTTTCTACTCAGCTCCCTGCAGACTGACATTCCCGGAGGAAAAAAAATACTGTCAAGTACCCTGTTTTCTTATTCTTATCTCACATTTAGTTTTCTAATTGCATCTTGGAAATAAAATATCCTTCCTGCTAATTTTATTCTTTTGTATTTGGGAAACGCTGCCAAGTCTTACAAGTTCTTCCTTCCAAAGATGCAGTGTTAAGATTTTTTTTCCCAATGACAAAACTGTCAAGAAGCATTG
>NW_009633667.1:0-3652 GCF_000690535.1 Cariama cristata
CGCCGGCGGCGGTTCCACCCTAAGGGCGAGAGCGTTAGGGCTTGTCCAGCCGCCGGCTGCGGGGCGCTCGGAGCTGCTCCGTCCCGGGAGGCAAAGTGCGCATCCCCGGTCAAGCGGTCTGGAAGTGCCGTTAGCAGGCAACAGGTAGAGCTAATGGGGATTGCTCGCTTCCCTGCTTTCCCCGGCTGAGCTGCAGTACAGAGGCGGCTTTTCCCCCTGTCTGCTAGCGTGGCTTTCGTTAAGCGGTAGGATTTGGCTTTTGACATCAGACCCTGGTGGGTTGCAGGTTGAGCGGCAGGGCTCGACACTGCTAGTACTGCTATGCCAGGATTGAGGGATGCCCGGCTTTTTCTTTCCTGGCAAACGTGGGGCTGGTTGCGTTCAGCTGTCAGGTTGAGGTATTTGCAGGACGTTAACTACTTGTCGCTATTTCAAGTGAGACACGAGTCTTTTACATGTAAAACGAGCAAAGAATTAGCTGGCAGAACAACACTGATTGGTGCCAAAAGTTGGCTAAATACAGCTGCAGAAGGAAATTTTCAGGGGCTCTTCCTGTTACAGCTGTGAGCAGTAACTCTACATTCAGTGTCTGTTAAGGGAATAAAATTTGAGCACAAAAGGCAGAAACTGGCTTCCCCTCCCCAATGTTAAATAGCTTCCCTTCTGCCTGGCATCAGTGAGAATAGGTCAGATTGCAGAGGATTCTCGATGGTGTTACAGCCTACCGTTCTTGTTCACTCTGCTAGGACTGATGATACAGCATTATAATTGTGATACATGAAGAGGTGCTAGTCAGAGTTTGCAAGGATTAGCAGGTTCCTCTGCAAACTTAGAATGTGAAAAAGAATCTCAACTCAGAGTTAAAGCTTGCGAATTGGCACCTTCCCCTCCTCTCTTTAGGCCACAGACTACAAAGGTGATAGTAAGACAGCGATTGACAATTTGCAGATTTTCTGCCTTTGCAAAAAGCTCTTGGTTCAAGCTCCAGGATCCGAGCTGTGACTTGGATCCTAAAGCTCTCATCTGGGTGAAGTGTTTGAGCAGCAGCTCTGCTGTTTCAGAGCAATTGATTGCTTAGAACATGCAGCTCGTATGTTCTCTTTTGGTTACTCTGCGATTTCCTGCCCCCATCCTCCCTGAATACACCGCATAAGACTCTTTTCTCTATTCCTTTTGACCCTTCATGCCATACGTGCTGCAAGTACTTCCCCTGTGCACAGTCATTACATAGGACCCTGTAAACACTTGCCGTTTGCCCATATGCTACAACCCACATTTTTACACTCATGTACAGTTACACTGCTGCTTACTCCTCATACCATCCATCAGTCACTGCCATCACACGCATCAAATGCATACCTGTGTTATATACAGTGCCTCCAAGTATGCCCCCGCTCCCCTGCGTTTCAGTGAGCCTGCACACCCATTCTCCCATAGCAAATAAAGGACAAGCTCTGTTCGGGGCGTAAGGAGAGCCTCTGCTCCCAGCTGCGAAGCCCTGAAGCCGTCTTGCTGACAGACTCACCAGGTAGCACTGGGGATGTCTCTGTCCCATTCCCTGGCACCTATGGGGAGGGGGAAGATGACTGAAGGGCGATTCCTCCTCCTTGGTTCCACCACTCTGGGACTGCAGTCTCTCTGGGAGCTGAAGCTGTAGCCTAGCCGGTAAGGAGCTTTTACGACTCTTTCCACGTGACTATTACTGCCTTAATAGTCTGCACAGACTTCCTACGCTAGACAGCAGCACTCCCATATTGCTTCTGGAAAAATAAGGCCTTCCTAAGGAACACCCTTTTCCCCACAAGGTCTCAATTAGCTGAGCTTGATCATGATGGCTATGGTGGGAGGAATCTAGAAAGCCCCCGCTTATTTCCTAAGAGAATTAAGTCACTGTGCATATATATATATGCCTTTAGTTCTTGCATGGAAAGTGTGCACAATCTGGTTAATGTAATATCTGCTGCACCCTCAAGGTAAGAAAGTCCTCAATTGGATTTTATAAAAAAGTTGCTTAATCTTGAATCTGTCTGGATCTTGTTATGCCTAATGGAGCCTGACAGCGGGTAGAGTTGAAGTCAGAGAAGGGAATATTGTATTTAGAAACCTCAATGGAGCCAGGCAACATGGCAGGGTGTCAGTGATATTCCGCTGTTGACTGGGAAATAGGCTATAATTTACTTTAGAAGATAGTCAGGTGTTGCTAGGTCAGTCATCAATTATTCAAATGGTCTTCTATCATTCTTTTTGCAACGTATAGGAGAATATACTGTATGCTGTGACAGTAAGCTGGGATTGTCACTCTCATACGTTAGTGTCTATGAAGGAAAAAAAACAACCAATGAACAACAATTTAGTGTATTCTTCCTCTTCCAGTTCCTTCCAGTCCTTCCCCTTCCAGTGCGAAGGCTCACTGTGCTTGTCGGCAGCAGGGTTTGAATTCTCCGCCTTCGGCAGCACAGCCCTCTGCCACTGATATTACAGAACTACAGGAGCTGGCTCCTGTCCTTCCTATGAACCAGCTTTTGAGAAGAGCCATATCAAACAGTGTTCTAATGTGTTGGAACTCACACTTTACAGTTGATGCATCTGAAAGAGTCTTGTTTCAAGTTATGCCTGATACCCTTGATGAAAGAACTTGGCAGTTGAACTTAACAAAGCAATGACTGAGAGAGGGGATATGGTGGCGTTACAAATAAATCGATGTACAATGCCACTGAGAAAAAAAACACACCACCCCCAACATTTAAACCAAAGGACAAAAGAATCATGATAAATTTAGTTGGAAGATGAGAAGAAGAGTTCTAATTATCATGGTAGTGAATACAGTGGGAACTAAAGATCTGGAGTTTAGGATATCGTTTTATGAGCAGAGTTGTATGATGAAGTTGCTTGTGAGAGCTGGGATTTGGACTTGAAGACCCGGGACATCACTTTCTTACTATAAACCAAGATATAATGAAAAGAGTAAAAAGGGGCAGAGGATACATACACCAACTATTTAATTTCACATCCTGGTATATCCACAGAAACTCTAAGCTCATTCTGGCCTTGGGGCTCACTGGCACTGAAAGACTAAACATTTTTCAAACGAAGTACATAAACGGAATGAAGTTAGGTTTGGTTATTCTGTGACAGAAGAAACTCAGGGAACAGCCAGTTGCTGCAGGTACTGGGAACAAAGTAGACAACAGCCTTCTGACCGAATCAATGTTAAAACAATTTCACAGTGATGGGAACATGGCAGTGGCAGGGAAGCCCATCTTTCTAGGTTAGCAGGTAAAGTATGCCACAGTGTAGACTTTATCAGACACCTTTTGATGACAGTAGACACATTAGCTCCAGCTTCTTGGACTGTTACCAGCGAGTTGGGCAGGTTTGCTTCATAGTATTTCTAAAATCATATTGCTGTTCCAAATGTAGTGTTTGCTTAGTATTTAGAAGCTGTGTGTTGCATTGTTAGTGGGCTATTTTCATAGTATCTCTTCCCTAGAGCCAAAGAAATGCATCTCTTTTGCTGAGATGGCCCATTTGGGTTGGTCCAACCTTGCATTTTGACATTCAGTGTCTGTCACGCTACAAACTGTCTTCAAACTGAAAATAAACGTTACAAAAGCACTCCACAATGTTTTGATATTCCATTTACGCAAGAATG
>NW_009633668.1:0-50443 GCF_000690535.1 Cariama cristata
AATGCCAGTGATCTTAGTGTAAAACAAGGGGGAAGAAAGGATGCATAAGCATAGAAGTAACAATTGCCATCTTTTTGATGTGGTCAGTTAAGGCAATTCTGGGGGTCTGCTCTGGGCTGCAGACTGCAGAACAAAAAAAGAAAAAATCAGATGTTAGACACAGAATAATTAAGATATTAGAGACTTCCATTAGATCACTGTGGCAAAGGTTGACTTTTCCTTTTTGTGAGTTGATACTCCTGGGATCTCTCCCTAATTCTATCACCAATCCAGTGTTTGAGTTCGTAACCGTCGCTTAAGCTGTGTTTGATTTATCTGATTTATCTCATGTGTAACTTTTGAATCAGTTCACTAAGAATGGTGTACAGGATTTTCTGTAGAATACTGTGAATTTGGCATAAGTAATACCTGCATAGCTGTATTGCAGGAGTAGTGAGGGTTAATATTTTTCAGGTACTCTTCTTGTAGCAGTAAGGAAATAAACATATTTTCTCTAATGTAACTGGAGAGGGAAAAGCACAAGTGTTGGGGAATAATCTCATTTTTCTTTATAATTATTTTTAAAGGAGAATAACTTCAAAATTTTAACTTATACTAATATAAGCTGTCAACCAGTTTCCTAGTGACAGTGAATCTATGATTGTGACTTCTGAGTGTCCAGTAACTAAAAATGCAATGTGCAACGTAATATAACTATAAAGACTAGCATTTCCAACTTTTAAGAAAATGTCATCTTTGAAAGGACAGGAATCAAAGAAGCTAACAGCAGTATGTAGTTCAAGTTGCAAGCATTTATTTAGGGTAATTAACAGTGCATTTATTGGAGCTATTGCTTTTAGCTAAGAGATTTAGGGTTAGATTCCAACGTTTGTGGACTTTTTTGTTGGAGTTTGGAAGCAGAGAGTACATCATCTTTCCTATTTCATTATTACTATTAAACATGACATTAAACTGCAGCTTTGACTCTGCTTTCCAAGTGTGTACAGAACCTGAGGTAAAGCAGGAAACATCAGTTGTACTTTTGGCTCTTATTTTACAGTGACTTGTGTGGCAGAGGTAAAGAGAAGACAGTGGTGATTGCCAGCATCTCCCACACTTTCAGTGACTGGCTGCTGGCACTAACTGGAGGAATTGCAGGATGGTTCTTAGGTTTAGGAACCATGGTTAGGTTTTATCCTGGCAGCCAGAGAACTCAGCTCAGCATACACTTTATGTGCATCTTAGAAAAAATAAGGTATAGTAGAAGGACAATAAAAAATGCTCTTAAGATACTTTCCAAAGATACAAAACCCCTGGACTCTACTGCTGAAAAATCTTATATCATCTTTGTACTCCTAGTACATCGTGTATGTGATGAAGTTGGTCTAGTATGCTATCTTCATATTAAAACAATATGTTTTTAAAATTTCACACTAAAAATTGTTTATTCCATGTTCTAGATATTCTAGTGATTCAAGTGCCACTTTACACTTTGCAAAAGGTCTTCAGTGGGTTCCACACATTTTTCCCAAATCAGAACAACTAAGTTTGTACAAAAATATTCACCCTCACCCAGAGAACTCCTTCTTGCTTTGCCTTATCTGACTTTTACAGAAAGCCGATGAACATTACAGGCTGCCCTGAACAGTGGTTGGTTGTGACTTTTACTGAACAGGTTGTGGAGGGAGGGATTGCCAAATGTGAAAAGACATTGGGGCCTGTTAGACCAAGACTAATACAATTTAATGCTTCCGCCTCTCCTGTCAGTTTTAGTAGTTCATGGAAAGAGAATACCTTCGCAATCAATTTAGGGACTTTGATCATAACCTTAAATTGGTTTGGTAGCTGAAATGTAAAGATTAGAAATGGAGATTTAAGGGCATTTGTTAGTTACGAAAAGGTATGTTTTCCCAATGAATTAAGGAACATTGCCTTAGAATTTAATCTCCTGAGAGAGTGACTAGATCCAAGAGAATGCAATCTCTGTATCTAGACAAAAGTGGATCTTATCCTAGTGATATTAAAATTGTCAATTCCCTGAAGATTTGTAAGTGAAAATGGTATAGACATGCAATCAACTGTAGACCCTACTCAAAGAAAAAAAAAGTAATTAATTTAGTAGTTAGGCCAATGTAAGAAGACATACAGAGTTGGCACATAAGTAAGTCATGATTCCCCCCCTAAAATGTATCGGTCCTTTAAAATGTCCTTTGCCCTTTCTAACAAACGGTATAGGTCTACACAGCAGAAGGAAGTGCCTTGCAGACGTTTCCTTAATTTACCTCTACATGCCTGGTTTTGTTAACAGAGCAGCATAATTGGTATTCTGTTTGAGATAATTCTCCCTGGTTGGAACTGGAGTATGGGGAATGAAGCAACGACTAACTTATTTTTTTTAATAGATGACACAATATACACAATCATATATATAGCTGAGGCCCATGACTTCCATATTTCCAACCCTGTCAGTGTTGATTAAGATGAAATTTACTGTCAGGTTTTCTGCTGGGTTACACATCTCTTATGACCCTATTAACAATAAACTTGAAGTCAACAGATTTATTAATTTATGAAATTACATGTGTATATGTGCATGTATTTTAAAAGGAATTAACAAGGACGTGATCTTTACTAGGATTTCCAGGGGAGAGATACGGCATTGTAGAAAGAAATCTGCTTACATTTTGTCCATTAAAAAATTCAGCACCTCACTGCAGTGATTCTTATCTTAAAATATTTGGTTTTCCTTTCTTTCGCAACTAATATAATAACTGAGCCAGCAATTGTGTAAACGTTATCCATGAATTGGGAACTGCCGGCAGAGGGCATGTACAAAGAGAAAAGGGTTCTGTTGGAATTCCTGAACTAGTAATGAGCTCATGCTGGCAACAAGCTCTTGAGCAGCTTCATGCATTGCTAGATAGGTGAATTTGAATCACAGTGAAGGGTAAATGACAATGATGAGGCAGCATCAAAGTTTGGTTCGAAGAAGTATGCCTCTTCATCAGGATACAAGATACGTTTTGTGCTGAGTGTACTTTATAAGCTTACATAACAGTAAGCAATGTTATTATTGGTCATGGAAGCTATTCAGACTACATCTAAAGGTACCAAAATGTAAATTCAGCTGGACTAATAAATGTGGTGAAAAGACTAATCCAAAAATTCTGAGCTTGACTTAAACATTTAAATCTCTTCAGTCTGAATGACTCGTAAAGAAAGAGTATTTCCTTGAGAAATTTGTACTGGTTTTTGCTAACTTGGTTAGGAAGATTGCAAGACAGCCTGCTTGAATTTGTTGATACTGTTGGAGGAACCCAAAAAATTGGGTGGAGGCAGGAAAATTTTGTAAGAATGAACAGCAGTTAGCTAACAGAGTGAACAAAATCAATTTCCTTTTCAGTTTCTAAAACCAGGTCAGAGTTGGGCCATGCTTTGACCTTTTCTTTTCCTGAACCAGATTATACTGTGTATGAGGAGAATGTATTGGCAATCCTGCTTTAAAACAACCATAATGAGTAATGGGTGAATTTTTCATATATAAAAAAATATATATATAGGGATGAATTCTGCTGCCACCTTGAAAACATTTTTAAAAGTGTAATTCAGGGAAGCGTGCAAGAACAGTGCTTAGCTAAAAGATCTTGTTGTGCAGTTTCTTATATGTGATCAATTACCAGAAATGTGCAGATGTATTAAACACATGGTTTTCAAGATGCCAAATAATGTGAACATTAATTCAGAAGTATGTCACTTCCTAAGAACTTACCAAAAAAACAGATTCTTATTGCTAATGTTAGCTGAGCCTACTGGCCTGGAGGACCTGGAGGAAGTCAGCAGCTGTACCTTCAGCTAGACCTGCGTACTGACCAGCAGCAGGTTCATTCACACCAGCCTCTTTGTCCCCCTTCTCTATCTTTTCCCATGCTTGTTACACCTAGTTTTGATCCTTCCCTTTCTCCAGCTTTGGCCTTTGCCCTTAACAACATGCCATAGCAAGTCTTTTAGCAACCCCTAAATTCAGATTGGGGAATTGTGACCTGAAGCTAAAATATGCTTTGTTTTGACTTCTGAATCTGCTGGTCTACGAATTCCAATGATACATTGTAACACTTTATTTTAAAATTTCTTCTAAGTTCGTTAGTCTGTTCGTTCTTACATTGTTTTGCTTTCAACTGCATTTCTGTATTGGCTGAACCTTGAACTGAATTAAAATAGTATGCTTGAACATAGGCAGAATTTGCTAGCATTTTGCAGTGCATGTTTGTTGCCTACTGCCACGGATTTGGTAGCCTAGCTCATGGCATATGGAAGTAAGTGTTCTCCTGGATTAGTTTGATGTGTAAGTGGCATGTATTTTTGTTATCTTCTGATTGTCCCCTGCAGCTGTTAAGGTGGATAATAGAAGTTTTTTTTTCTTTCAATAATTTTGTATCATTAATATTACAGAATCTTAGTCAAACAGTTGGGGTTTTTTCCTTTATAATGACACCAAAGTGCTGATTTACTTCTGTGCAACTTTGCAGTCTCTGAAATGTTTCTTGTGTCGTAAGTTGTAGAGGTACCTGTGTGTACACATAGTGTGTCTGTCTTTTAGGCTGTCGGGATGAAAACATACTGAGTAATTTAAGGAGTTCAGAAAACTATTTCATCTAGTTGGTGATGGTTCGTTGCACTGTAGTAGCCTTGATCTTTAAAAGGTAAAACAACATGACTGAATGCTTCTGTCTTATATTTTTGAGAAGTGAGAGAAAAGACTGTAAGAATATGTGCTGAATGCACAGGAATGTGTCCAGGCGGGTTTTGAATATCTTCAGAGAAGGAGATTCCACAACCTCTCTGGGCAACCTATGGAAACTCAGTAGTCTTCTGAACTTGATAAGAGAAATGTTAAATTGCAGTGGAAGACTAAGAAAGAACTCCCATTTCTAAACCTGAATCAAGGCTCAATATATGAGATTAAGCAAGCTGTCTGCCTTTCATGGTTTCAGTTTCCTTGGATACAGAATGTATGTCTGTCCAGAATAGAAGCATTTCAAGGCCTTTGTTCTTCAGTCCATGCATAATGCTTTGATTCTGTGCATGAAACTACAGTTGCTGTACTCTTAACACCTATATAGTAGCATGGGTGGTTCTGCTCAGGAATGGCAAATCATATTTCTAAACTGAGATATATTTTTTTTATTTAAGTTCAGAACAAAATTTTAGTGTTGTATCCCAGGTATTGAATTTACTGCTCTGATAATTTCAAATTCTGGGTTTTGGTTATAATGATCATGACACTGTTTTAAATTCAGTGGTTCTAAACCAGACAAGTGGTACTTTTTAAACCTGCCTGTTCTATAGCAGAACTCTCTCAACATCTAGTCTTAGCCTATTTTCCTAAATACTTTCTTTTATAGATTGTATTACGATCAGAAGAGAGGTTGAGTTATCTGGGAAATAGGGATATATTGTATTCTTTATTAAGGCAACATTTGCTAAATCTACAAAAAAGCGTAATCAACATGCTGTTGATTATTTAACACAAAATATTAACCTGCTGAGAGCACTTTGTTACAGAACAAAAACACCTGCTAGAACTAATGATTCCTGATAAATACCAGGTTTTGTAGCTTTGAGATATGCAGGGAGATATTTACAGTCTCTGTTTATTACCACATTTTGTTTAACAGATAATCTATTTCTCTACTGCCACACATGTCATTTCAGACTTCAGCCAGAATGGCTTTTTCCAGTGATGGAGCAGGGCAAAACTAGGTGTTTCAAACCATTTCGATAACTTTCTTTCACAGTCTTTGGACATTTTGTTGATGGAAACATAAGTTTTTGCAGTTTTGAAGACTGACTTTGTAGTTCACGAGCTTTCAAGGTGATGCTTGAAACTAATTTTGTTTTAGTTAAAGTTGTTCAATACTTTGTGAGAGTTCTAACAGTCTCACAAATGGGCATGAATGCACAGCAGAAAACTGGGATTAAAGTACAGGGAAAACAAATTATTTCAGTGTCACTTATTTCTGGTTTTAGGTCTCAATAAAAAAATGTCCAGATGATTGCACTGATCCCAGAAGAACTGTGTGCTGCCCTAAATATTAAAAACCGTTTTTTGTAAATGCGGAGATACTTTGGAGTTGCTCTTTCTTTTTAACTAATTGTGTTTTCCACACTGCATTGAGCAGCTGTTTTCAATGCTCATCTTAGTTATGTTTATATTGGGTGCAGCTGAAATCCATTTAAAAACAATAATTAAACAGTTAAAGTACACCCATAGTAAGAGTTTTGAGTGACTTAAGTGCATAGAATCAGTGAAGTTAAGTTAGAGTTTTTCCCTGCAGTGGCACAGCCTTTTGAGTAGCACAGCAAGCTTTTGATTTATTCAGTGCTGGTTTTCCTTCATCTCTCGTACAGAAATCTGGATGTAAGAGAAAATGGAAAGATTTCTCAGTGGTTCTGTTTAATTGGTAGACTTCAAGGTATCTGTTACAATGAAATATGCAGGAAATTCACACTCTCATCTGTAGATACACATTTAGATAAATGTATCTAGACTAGAATAAGAACTTTACATAGAGTAATCCTTTTTAAAAAAAAAACTATCGCTGAAGTAGTTTTGATCAGTATTATGGTGAGCCAAATTCTGCCTGTGGATATCTCTTTGGAAGCTTCTGTAACTTCTTTTCTAGTGTTGCAGTTGGGTGAGAATAGAGCTTGGTTTTAAATAATTAAGAAGGACAGAAATGTCTGACATCTGATGTCAAGAGTGAGGGAAAATCTTCTTTCTGAAGATGAATTCCCCAAACTAAAATCACCATCTCAACATTGTTTTAATCAAGGAATTTATTATTTTAAGCTTAAGGGTGAAGTTATCTGCTTTTCACTGCCAGAAACGTTAATGTATCTGAACTTGTGGCTTCTTACCATGTGTGCTTGTGTCATCCAAACTGCATCAGATGTCTCTGAAATGTGTTAGAGTTTGTGTAAGAGTTGGTTTGCTTCATTTAATTATTGTCTATGAAGACCGGTATTTCCAGAAGTTTTCCAAGCTGATTCACAGCTGACACCCAGCTAGCAATGACTCTGCATCCTTTAGAATGGCTGCAGTTCTTGTGTACTTTAAAAGAAAATTAGGCCATTCAGATCAGATTGAATTGAAAGACAAACATCCTTGTCTTTGGAACTTCTTTTTTTTTTTTTTTTTGCTATGTAACATGTTAGCTTTTTGAAATTAATCGGTTGAACCTTTTATGGGAAGTGGCACAAAAATGTTTGAACTGCAGTTGAGATGGAGAGAGATTATTTTCTATAAAGATTTAAAAAATATTATGCAAAGATTCATTTTTCTTGGGAAAAAATACATAGGGCTTAAAATTAAAAGAAATATAAGTGTCAGAAGGTCTGGAAAATACCATTTGTCTCCAAGATGAATTTATTGAATAAGAAAATCAGTTAAACTGTTGCTCTCTTGTTGCATGCAACATTATTTCTAGCGTAACAGTACCCAGAGATTCCAGTCAAAGTCACAGACATTTGTGGGTTTTACAGAAATATTAGTCCCTTGCTCTTAAATGTTAGTAATAACTTTACTTTCATAAAGAGTATTCAGGACTGTGAAAGCACTTGATAGTTAAATCTCGTAAGTCGTCTCTAAAAAAAGTATCTAAACCTGATTATAAAACAAAACAGTAACCAACGTGGAGACTGTCTTAAGTATGTCTGACATTGTGTTGTTTCCTGCAACCAGACAATCACGCAAATCTTGAATGATTTAGTATTAGTCTATTGGGGTACGCACTCCTAAATGATCAATGCATTTTCTTTATTCTTTTTTACAATAGGTCAGCTCGTTACTGAGAAACTGCTTACAACAGGAAAACCAAGGTGTATAACCTGAAATAGAATACAGAAAATATTGTAGGAAGTGTTCCTCCAGCTCCTGTCAGGAGAGTGGATATCTCTGGTTGTCCTCTTCAGGCTTTGCCCTCTTACTACTTTACTTGTTTTACTTTTCTGTTTTGCCATCACCTCTTCCTCTTCATCTGGGTTTTCATTCTCCTTCACTTTCCAAGTAATGTTTGCGTTGAAATGTTACATGTATGCCCGCCGTGTTCACCTATTTGTTGTGTCCCAGTCAAAAAGAACTGCCAGATCTTTTGTGCATGGGTGTATTATTTTTCCTAATGGCTAGGATATTTCTTAATGATTGGTGAATAAACTTAAAATCAAATATACCTAAACATCACAAAGATTGGATAATGTGTCAAGCATTACTGAATATTGGACTTTTTCTTATTAATTATAGGTTAATCCCTTTCTCAAATAAATAGAACATCTGTACTAATTGTTACTTTCTTCATTTACAGATGCAGAGCCACGGTATTTGGTTTCAGTAAGACCAGCACGTGTCTCAAATAACAAGAAATCTTGTTCAGGTATTTTACCATTACTGCATCTCTTTCTTAAAGTAGTTAAGGGAAGACAGAATATTTTACTGGGTTTCTCTGAAAAGATATTTGTAACTGTAGGTGTCTGACTAGGATGCACAAATTCCATATGTAGAACAGTATTTCCTAGCCAGTAACTAGTCACACATGTGATGTTCAAAACATGAAAAAGCACCTAAAGATGGTTCTTGTAAAAAGAACAAATGAGAATTGAAGTTCAGAATACTAATTTCTGATGTTTAAAGAGGTCATGAGTGCATGCAAAAAAGGTAAAAGTTTTAAAATACAGTGATCAGGTGTATTGAAGTTACTCTTCCCAGACCACCAGTAAGGATTCCTCCATCCATGGACATGTTAATGCTCTTTGTTTCTCATTGGAAAATGGTAACGTACATATGTGTGTGTGTATATATCTTTAGATCAGTGCTACTACTAAGTTTGCTGAAGCAAGGAGTTAAGGAAAGAGGGTTGTTTTTAACTTAAACTATGCATAGCAGAACAGAAGTCTGAATTTGATTCTCATCTGTTCCAAAAACTTTCTATATGACCTTAATCATATCATTAATATTGTTAATTTTTAATTCCTTTAATATGGAGGTGACTCTCAGGATCACTGGACTGTTGCAAAGAATAAACTGATAGTATATATGGGTATGTTTATAGTTTGACGAACGTTTTAGCAGGGCCTGTTGCGATAGGACAAGGGGTAATGGTTTTAAACTAATAGAGCATAGATTTAGACTAGATATAAGGAAGAAATTTTTTACAATGAGGGTGGTGAAGTGCTGGAGCAGATTGCCCAGGTTGGTGGTAGGTGCCCCATCCCTGAAAACATTCAAGGTCAGGTTGGACAGGGCTCTGAGCAACCTCATCTAGCTGAAGATGTCCTTGCTCATTGTAGGAGGTTTGAACTAGATGACCTTTAAAGGTCCCTTCCAACCCAAACTATTTTATGATTCTGTGATCTTTATATGATTTTTTTTTTTCTAATTTCTGGTAACTACTTGATATTAATTTCTTCTTGCTGTTGGCTAGATGTAAAACACCATGTCTGGAAGGATTTTGAAAAGTGATTTACCTTTCAGATGTAACATATATCTGTCTCTTAAAAACCACAAAACCAAAAAAATGCCCAATGCACTAATTGGACATTATTAATTTTTGTATCTACAGTCTACAGAAACGGATTTGTGCAACGAGATTCAGATAATTGTCTTTTCAGTCCAGCAGACAAAGGTGTAAGGATAATAGCTGTTGGTTTAGTGCCAGCTAGATAGATGGCAAGTCTTTTTAGCAGTAAGAATAGTTAAACTGAACAAATTACCAAGAATTGTGGTAGACTCTGAGTTACTGCAATTTTAAATTTACAAATGAAGACTGGTTACATTTCTAGAAGAGACACTGTAATTCAAACTTGATTAATCCAGAGGAGTTGTATGGTTTGTATTCATACATATCAACATAGATGATCACGAAGGTAATTCCTGGTTTTACAGTGTATAAATCATTGCAGTTTCTAACTGGGAACTAAGGGCATAGTAAGAGTCATAATCAAAGTCATGTGTAGGTCCTCGTGAAAACCGGTATGACTTCAAGTTATATGAGAGCTTGTTTTTTCTTTACCTTAGAACTCATGTATTTTCCATGTTTCCTGAAAAAGTGATCCAGAAAGGGATTTTTGCTATAGATAACAGATTTTCCAGATAGTTTGGTGAATGATCAAGCTGATTGTTTCAAGTTTTTCTTTAAAAATGGAGAAATAGTATAGTAACTGGTCCAGAAAACAAGAAGATTATTCAGACATTTGCCCTTGTGGAAGTATCATGTGTCACAGCATATGTTTCAAAGCATGTCATACTTCCTCTTAAAGGTTAGGGATTGGTTTTGTTTGTTTGTGGGGGTTTTGTGCCAACATATTCATCGTCGAAATAAAGTAAAAACCCACATGGTTGACGTTTCTTAATGCACACGCGTGCATTGATTGAAAGTACAAATCAGGCTTTCACTATGGCTTCCTAAGTGGAAGAGGTATGAGGGTTCAAAAGGCATGAAAAGAAAGTTAGTCAGATCTGGTTCACAACAGTGAAAAATACAGTCCTTAGATCAGCAGCTTATAAACTTTTAGGGAATTTGTGGTCACCTGTACATTTTCAGGAGGTACAGATCCTTTAGATTTTGGAAGTATGTAATGTGATGTAAAGAATATATGAATTTCTTTTAATTAATCATTTTTCAAACACCAAAGGTTCTCCTTGGGCTCCCAGGAAAATGCTCCCAGATACTGACACCGACTCAGATCTGCCTACAGTTAAAAGCAAAAGATTTTTTTGTGGTTTTTATTTTACTCTTGACAAAGAATGCTGTAGAAAGTATGAATTCTCTGTGGACATAATTGCAGTGTTACTAAGACTCCTGCCAAGAAGTTACTATTTCTGTCACATGCAAAGAGAGACTTCCTAATATCCTGATCTCTCTGTTAACACCTTCTGTGATGCAGCCCAAGACAGCCAGAGCTTTGAAGTTAATCTGCAGATAGTTTATTCTTGTACTAAGCATACCAAAACCAGCCACTCTTCATTTTCAAAAACTAGGTTTAACTGGAACATAGTGAAAATTTGTAATAAGACAAAATTGAAACAATTGAAACATAGTAACCAAATCTTACACACCAAATAATAGCAACAATTCCTTTAGGTTTACCCTGGATCTGCAAGTCTGGAAGTGAAGTCTTTCAGTTTCTTCCTAGGTTGAAATAAATGCTGTGTCAGTCCAGAGGGGCCCTAAAAAATAGTCTTTTTGAGGCTTGTGTATCTGATACCTGCTTTCTAAAGCAGTCTTCTAATCTGTGCTCCTGCTGCCTGCTAGTTGCATCCTCCCTTCCTTTATGCCAGCGTTGTTCTGCACTTCTTTCCTGTGTTCGTGCTCAGTTGGCTTCAGAGAAGGGGCAGTCTCCCTTCCTTGCTGATGTTTCACTTGCATCAACAAGAAGCCAACAAACAGATCACACACACTGTCTCTTCTCCCTTTTTAAAATCATATATTAGAAATGCTGACAGTGAAAAAGAGTAGAGCTGTGGTACCTTTCCCTTCAAGTTTAGAAGAGAAGTAGGTCTTCATTTACTTTATCATACAACTGCAAAAACTTTCCCCTACATAATGCCGGAGAGAGAAACTAACTTGTAATTGGAATTATATGTTTCTTATGTAGGTCGGACCAAGACTCAAAAGCCTCTGCAGCTGGTAGTTGGCACTCTCACCCCAACCTCTGTGTTCCTTTCTTGGGGCATCCTAGTCAACCCTCAACATGACTGGACAACAACAAGTAACTGTGCTAGCGACAGGTAACATAACAGAAAACCGTTTTTTATGACATTCATGATTTAATTCAGTGTAGCTATCCGGTGTGGCTAAGATAAGTTTCAGTGGAAATTAAAAAGTTGAAAGCAATAGTTCTGAGTATGAAGTAAATTTTGTCATTTACTTAAATTAGTGCTTCGCAAGTCTTTACTTATCTTGAGTACAAATTCAGTCAGACATCTACATGCTGAAGCACAAATCTTGCTATTTCACACTAGAAACTTTGTTTTTCTTAAACCAATGGCCTTGGCTCTACCTTCATTTGTATCTGATCAATTGAAAAAAACTTTGTTAAATCATAGGAAATATATTGGCTTAAAGTTGGCCAAATAGAAGTAAAATAAGTCTTTTGCTGTGCTGTGGTAGGGGAATGATGCCTTGGTTTAATGCTATTTGATTGTTGTTTCTTGTATTTTGTCTTACCACTACATTACTTTCCCGATACTGATACAGTACGGCTTTCATTAATTTTCTGTTGTAAGATCTCTCCTACTATAACATTTTTGTTTTGCTGTATTTAATGAGTGGTACAGTAGGTGGGGAGCTCAGAAAGACTCACCAAGCAGCAGTTTCAAGAGAAGTTGTAGCGCTGGGTAGCTTCTCAGCTAAGTGCACCATTACATTTTAGGCAACTCTTGGCAGATAAGTAAAATTCATCTGCTGTGATTATTGAAATTGTTAATACAGATGTTTTCCCTGCTCTGTCATTTTGGTGTTGTCTTTGTATTCTTCCTTTTGTGACAGAAGAATTTTTTTGTCTTTATTTACATTGTGTAAAGCTCAATTCAACTCAGCAATGTTTTGTAAAACCAAGAAACTTTCTGCACCCATGTTTGGGATGCATCTACATCTGGTTTGCAACTATTATGTTTTGGTTTTTTAATGCATCTTTGCATTATTGAGAACACTTCCCCCCTCCCCCCCATCTGTCTAATTTTTGTCTAATTTGTAGCTGTCTAGACTTGAATCTACGTATTTGGTGTTGATAATACAGCTCCCATGGATACCATTAAAATGGATGTCAAATATGCATTATGTTAAAAAAACCCATCCCATGTAGGCAATATGACCTTTTCCTTACCTCCCAAAAGTTTTGGACTAACCCTTTTCAAGCTTCAAAAATTTCTTATGAACAAATTTGGATCTTCATCACCAACCTGAATTTCAAACACTATTGAAAAAAACAATGTTAATGTTTATTAGGAAATTGTTACGGAATATTAGGAAATGTGCTAGCATGTAATTTAAATGGACTTTTTTCAGTAGAAATATAAGTTGGTTTAGGCTTAAATTGTGCTCTCTCAATCAAGAAAGAACCTACCGTTAGAAATTAAAGAAATTAGCTGATCATGGAGGAGCCTACAAAGTGTTCTGCCCACATAACGGTTTTAGCACCATTTTTACAATGGAACTTATCTTCTCTAGATGCTATGTCAGCACCAAAGTTACAGCACCAATTAAGCAGTGGGGAGGAAGAACACTTTAGAAGCAGCTTATATCCTATATTAATCCACCTGCAGATTCAAGGCATATGGTATCCACCACAATTCATCAACTTTGGGTTTTCTTGGCAGTAACTGAATATTCTTGTTGGACGTTCATTCACTCAAAGTTTGAACAAACTCTTTAACTTAGTATGTAATGTTTTCCACATAGTGCAGTGCTACTGGTGTCTTGCTATGTTTAGAATACGTTCTATATGTTTGCTACTCTAATGTGAGAGACTTGCTTTTAGTATGTCTTTGTGTCAACTGATGGTATACATCTCCCAAATTCTGGTTCTTTAGTTAAATGTTGTTTAGTCAAGTTAGCTGATTCCTCTCAGGTGTTTACTTTTAATGTGCCCTCCATTTTAGTGAAGTGTTGTCAGGCTGTACTAAAGTACCGCCTATGTATTTCCCTTTTGTCCCTGTAATGGGACTTGCCTGTAAGAGCTGTGTAGTTCATTTTGTTTGAATATCTTCCTGTGCTTCAACTCTAAAGACACACTGACACTCATGAGTAGCTAGATTAAAAACACTTAAATCAAATTACAAATGGTCATATCAAAGTACGTGTATATACCTATAAGCAGATTTCTGTTTTGCGGTCAAGCATAACAAAAAAGTTAATGAAGAAAAAAAAATCACTTAAGTGGGGCTCTTACTTTTGTTAACTTTACTGGACCAAAATGCTTGTCATTTTTGTAAATGATGACTACAGTTCTCCACATGACCATGGTGTGTATTTCTATAATTCCAAGCAGCGATTGGATTCAAATATATTCCTAGTCAGTATATGCAAGAAAAATTATTAGTTATTGTAATAATTTGAATGATAATTGATAATATATGATAAGAAAAAAATAGGAAATAGCATATCCTTAGCAAGTTAACATCGTGTTAAAAATACAAGACCAAAAATCAGATAACAGATTCATCGACATTTGTATCTATTGCAGGGGCAGTCTACTTCACTCACTTGATCCTTTTTCATCTGGCATGTTCTCCTTACTGTGACATGTTGAAATGTACTGTTAATCACCCTCAAGATTGTTGTAGAGTTGCTAACCTCTAATCTTTGACATTGGCAGTATGTGGCAATTATGACCTCTTAACTCAGTTCTGTTGGTTCCTATCCCACCAAGTTTTGGGTGCATTAACTCTGTATGACTTGAAATGGAGTCACTGTTCTCAGCCTCAGATTTTTGCCATCTCCGGATGGACATTAGGCTTTTGTACAAATGTTGCATAATATAAGTTAGTTGAATATGTTACTGACTCAGAAGATGAAAACCATATGGAATAGAATGGATTTGTTGGCCAAGATTTTATCTAGTGTGAGTCTGACTGCAGTGGGATATTCCTTAGGAGAGCTGGTTTTGTAAGCAAATGAGTTTTGAGTAGAGGTGCAATGTTCTCAAAAAGAATTGGTATCTTTTATTGCATCAGTAAAATTACTGCTTCCTTATTGAGGGCACACAGTGTTCTTCTGTACCTATGAAGTGCTTTTTAAGAAACTCCAATGAAAAAAAAGTTCCCATGCCATTTTTCAACAAACCATTCTTTGGCTGCTTAACTCTCTAGAGATTAAGGGCATAATCCAATAGAGTGCTACATATTTCCTGCAAGATAACCCTAACTCCTTGTAGAAGCAAAGATAATCACTGCCAGTTGTGTGGACCAACGTTCTTTGCAAGGTCAAATTTTAAAGCCTCCTTGAAGTGGCTCTCATCTCTGGTCAGAACCTTAGCACTAGGATGCAAAACAAAGCAAAACAAAAAGACCTAACCAAAAAACTCAAGTGATTCATTTTATGTAACTGATGAAAACTATGTAACACCAGAATGCTTCCACCAACAATGTGCGGTAAGCTTTCTCAATATCTTCTGTTTTCTGACACCAGTATGAGGCAGTTGATGAGGGAGGATGGCCAAGTCATGATAACCTGCTGCACGGTCATGTTCAGTTCTTCTTTTGTATTTCCAAGAGAGTAAAGTGACTTGTTTCCTCTCTGCCTTTCAATGTTCAAACAACCGTTAGTGGACAGAACTGTCATAATAAATATAGTGGGGCTATGTTTCCTGTCCATTTAGATCTGAAAAAGAGAGTATAGACTGTGGTGTAGACCTTTTTTTGGCCTTTCCTTTGGTTAGAACAGTTCCACAGATCCCAAAATGGTGCAGGGGGTTGAAAAAGGCAGAGTTTGACCTTCACTTATTTAGGAGGGGGAGTCGGGGGGAAAGAACAGAAAATTTTTTTCCATTCAAGACAAAAACAGGTTCGTAGGTAGAATACTGTATTTCACTGTATCGAATGAATTGTATAGAAAACCAAACATGCTTTCAGATACATGTGAAATAGAAATTTAAAACCTGAAGGTGTGGGTTTTTTCATGAAATTGTCAAAGTTCTTGACTTAGATATAATTCACATTTATATTGTTTAAATTTGTTTGCCTGTGATTTAGATGTCCTAATGTCATATATGCAAGTAGTACAGATTTTGTGTTTTACTTGATTTGTATCTGATGCTTTTTTAAAAAAGGGGGGAAAAACAGAGAAGAATCCATACTTTTTATGTTTTACTGCACATAGAAGTAGGGTTTTCAAAACCCTCAATTCAGAGAGAGGTGCATACATCTGCTTTTGTGGCTGTCTACAAATCTGTGTCACTATGCAGCTGCCTACATAATCATAGTTTGTGTTGCAAATGTCATAGAAAAATGTATTTTAAACTTAGCAGAATTTCTTAAGGAAAACATACTGCAGGAAATGAACTTTTTGAGTTTCAGATGCTTTTGAGTTACTGCTGTGGGAGTATATGCTCAAAGCTTGTTTAAACATGGAAAGATTTGTTGGTGGTCAACCTCTCATTCCTCAGAACCTCCAACTCTTCAATTCATTTCAGTCATTCTACTGGAAAAATTAGGTGAAAAAAAGAGAGTGTTAGTGATCACGTAAAAGTGAAAACTGAATTAGAAAGTGCTTTGCAAACTTAACTGGTAACCATCAGTGATGTAATTCCTTCCATCTTTTTATATATGTCAGTGTCTGTTACTTTAAAGTAAACTTGGCAATAAAAAGGAAACAATATAATCAACTTCATGTGCCAGTTTGTGGAACACTCAGTATCTGAAAAATACTAGTTCAAACCATTTCTTTTATTACTTTCTAACATGAAATGAATACTGTGCCTCTAATGAAGTCTAACTATAAACAAACAAATAAATATATGTGTATGTTATAGCCTTTTTTTAAAAAGTCTGATTGCATTCCTATGCACAGAAGTGAAGTAAATTTTATAGTCTTTTATCTATGGCAACATGAAATCACAGAGCAACAATGTTCTTACATCTCCAAGGCTTAATTGTTTGTTTAGTGTTATATGTGTGACTAAAATAGTCACAATTAAATTGGTTGGAGTTTTGGTTTGGATATGGTTCCAGATAAACCCATGATATTTATATAAACTGACCTAGTCTGGAACTCTCATAAAACCATCCGCCTTATAAGATTTCCAGTATCAAATTGTTTGTGGCCAAATGTTTGACGGTGCAAGTATTTTCTGGGAATCTGTCTGAAAAGAGATCTGGTTATCAATTTGAAAAATAGCACTAGAATTCTTGGCAAGACAGTATCATTCATACAGATATATGAAAACTTAATGTTTTGCCTATCCATGCTGGAATTTTGCTTCTCTTAGCAGTGAGTGAGATTTCCTTAATTTCAAAAGCAATAACCCTGTGGGCTGTTTCTTTTAAATGATGCCCATATTTTGATTTCTTGTGTAATGAAAAGGGTGGCTCTAAGCTGAGAAAGAAGAGTTTTCACTGCCTTGCATTGTAGAATTTTTAAAAAACCTAACGACTATGTAAATTGAACATAGAAAGGATAGAAACATCCTTGTGTATCGGGCTGATAGTCTTTTACATAAACTTTGCAGATATAGTAATCACTACAGTGGTTGGCCCATGCAGTGATATCATACTTTTGTGGCTTCCTTTAAATGATAAGATTGGTTTTGTTTCTTTTATTTCTGCCATTGTTTCATATTTTGTGTGCATCATAGGTAGAGGCAAGTGAAGTCAGAATATTGTAAAAGAATACTTAAAGCTTGTTAATGTAGAGAGAGTTTAAAGAATCCAAATATTAAACATATCATGGTGTTGCACAGACGCATATGGAGAGAGACTGTCTTGGCAAATACAGGCTCTTTATTTCTTTATCATGGTTAGTTTTTCTGTTGTTGGCTTTGTTACAGCAGCTGACTCTGAGTGGAACAGTACCCCTCACCTGCTCATGACACCTTCTGTTTAAATTGTTGGAATTTATTATCCTTTCAGTTGTCTAGTAAAAAGGGAGGAGGTAAAATTTCTGTACAGTATCAATGGTGGTTTGCTTGGAGGTGTCTTCTAATGAGTGAAACATTGCCTGTTGGGGAGAGAGATTAACTTCTATGGACCTTAACAAAAGAGCTCTAATGTTTTATAGAGTGCTAGCTGGAAAAGAAGTGAAGTGAACCCTGAAATCTTTTGATTAGTATTTGTTGTAGAGAGGAATACAAGTGCTATTCAATAAACATTGCTCTGATAAAATGTACCTTTTTCATATCCCCCACCAAAACAAATAAAGAATCAAAATGATAAATATTACCAGGTCTTTGTGTATGCTGAGAACTTAGATTAAAATAAAATCGCACCCAGTGTAACTGGGTGTGCCACCTCCTTGCTGAAACATCAGACTAGCATTCACAGCTGTGAATAGCATTCCCAGGGCTGTTCCAATTGCACTTTTCTTGAATAGTTTATTATTTTCATATTAGCTATTAGGGCCCTGCAGTATGCAATCAGGTTTTCATATTCTTACCTCACAGAGATAACAGGAAGTGTTTTATCTGAGAATCAGTGTAGTGTACCTTTCCCCTGTATGTGAGCGTGGCTGTGCTCCATTTCAGCCTGCCTTCTGTCATTTTGGGGGGGAATCTATGGAGAGGTTTCTCTAAATGTTTGTAATCCAGGAAAAGCGGTTTTGCAGCTTCTGATACATGTATGAGGCCAGCTGCACAAATTTTGTGAGTGTATCACTGCCACGGGGGGATTGATATACATGAGTGGTGACTGCATTTTATTGCTTTCTCCTGTCTTTGATTATATGTGTTGATTGTTTGATATTGTATTTTTTCTGAAAGGAAGCTTTGAAAAAGGGAGAAATTAAAATGACAACAAAATTTAATCAGTGGAATGTTCTCAAGCAGACACTGAAATTGCACTGTATTTGGCAGCTTATTGGTCTGGTTTAACAATGAATTGTTGTTCTTTGATGACAAAACTTGGAAATTCTGAGTTCATACTCTATAAACAAATGATTGCATTTCCCCAAAAGTGCATGTTGTTTACAATTTGGATATTTTTAATGCTCAAACGATTGTGACTTTCCAATCGTTAAATGGAACTTCATATTGATTGAGGGAATGGTTAAAGGAATTCTGTCATCGCAGTCAGTGGTTTTAGTACTCGTTGTGGCAAGTTTCCACTGAAATAATTACACCCTTGGTGAAGTTTTTACAGGCTTGGAAATCTAAATCTTGGACTTGAGAGCACATTTCTTCTATGCTATATGTTTCTATTTCTAATGGCATGGTTTGGCACAACTATGAAAATCTTCTTGTCAGATTTTTTAATAGTCTTGAATTTTAGTGAAAGATGTTTTTTGACGTGCAAATGTTCTTGATATTTTAATTCATGTTAGGGAGAAGGAATTTGCAGATGTGGAGACAGTACTCAAAAATAGAATATTTTCTACGGTAGAAGCAAGTGGGAGCAGCCACTTAAAAGCCTGTTCATTATAAGCAAGTTTTTGGTGGGGTTTTTTCTTCCTCATTTCTGATGCAGCTATTCATTTAGACTGTTCAATAACTGAAATGAATCAGTGTACTGTTTTCTTTCCATCACATACAATCATTTTATTTCTACCCTATTCAACTGAAACAGGTAGGAAAAGGTAGAGATAAAGATGAAAACAAGTGAAATTTCCTCTTTCAGGCAAGCTAGGAAGAAGGTAACTACTTCTACTTGTGATTCACATTGTGATCATAGATCTGTCTGTACCTATTCTAAATCCCTTACCAAGAGACTGTGTAGGGTCCAACAAGATGCATTTATGTTGCAGATGAGATTTGTTTATTACTGTTAAGTCCTTTGCAAGCTTTTTTTGTCTGCTAATGTCTGTGTGACTATGTATGAAAGGATTAAGAGGATAAAGGAGGAGAAATTGTCCTCATTTTAATGTTGCAAATAATTCCTTGTTAAAAACATTCTTTGTCAGTCCAACTGATAGTTAGATCTATTGCTTGACAGACAAAATTTGAGTAGATCACAGACCACAAAAATAAGGGTGTAGGTTATTACTTGGTAGTCCAGGAATCGATAAGAGAGAGAGAGAAGATATTCACTACCTTTTGTTTTTCTCTCCTTTCCAAGGTTTGGGTTAGACTATGGCTTGTTTTGAATGCAAAATAGTACAGCTAATGAAATGAGTTACATGAGCCAATGTAAATATTAATTTTGCAACCTGGCAGAATACCTGAATGAGCTGAATTGTAGCAACTAAACCAGGAGAACCCATAGTTTTGGTGCCAAGAAAACAAATTTGACAGTTATGAGACAAAATATGTAAACAAAGTGAATCTTTGTGTATGAAAATATTTTCCATGATTGACACTTGCCTTGTCTTAGGTTGTGTTTTAATAATGAAGTAGGAATTTCCCTGTACTGAACAGTCATCTTTTACATATACTCTACTGTGGAAGTGCTCTTCTGTAACTTTGGCAAAAGCAGCTTTATGCATTGACATTATTATATTTGGTCCATTAAATCATTTTAATCTGGACCTTTGATACCTTTTCAGTTGATTAAAGAACTTTTTTGGTTATTTTCTTAAAATCCCTTCCTTTTTCTCCATATATTTTCTTATATAATACCTGGCTTAAATCTCACAACCCAAATTTCTAACTCTCTTTGCTTCTGAATAATTTTTGGGCATGTACCTGCGGTTTTAGAGTTGTGTTTGGTTTTTAGCCTTAATTTGCTCTATTGAAGTGAGGAAAGATGCAGTTGGATGGAATTCCTCCTTTTTCAGCTTATGTAAATGTAAGGTGGATATGGACAATGGATATGCTTTATTTACTTTGTGTAACAAGTTTCAGTAATACTTGGATTTAAAAGTTGCCAAATCTCTCTGAGGTTTGTTTTTACAAAAACAGAAAACCCCACCCCATTCTGGAGGTGATTCAGCATGTATATTGAAAATGAGACTGCAGCAGGCAGTGGAGTTCTTGTGCTGTAACTCTCACCATTTACGTTGTGTTGTTTTATACTGGTTAGCATTGCAGTCATGCTTTTTCAGGGTGGTGCTGCTTGATTTAACTGGGCAACATCTGTAGAAATGATTTTTAATTTCTTAATCTGTTAGCATTCATTCGTCATGTTACTGATTTTAAACTGCTGGAAGTAATGTCTTGGTTTACTTTCTTGTTTGAAGTGTGGACAATACATAATGGGATCACTGAATGAGGAATGTGTTATATAAATGTCAACTGTTACTGGTTTTCCCTTGAGAATATTTTTGGACTAATTTTGAGGGGAACACCTTTCCCTGGAGATACAGAAGATTTTGAGAAATTGGTTGAGGCTTCCTGTCTACTAGACTCATGATTCAATTGACTAGTTCTGGCATATGTCAGAATCACAGGAACTGCTTGCAAAATGGGCTTGCAGTTTGTACTCAGCACCTCACACACATGGTTGGCTGTGAATAAGGAGATTGTTCTTTTGCCTTTTGTATAATACTCCTAATGGTGGGGTCTATATGATGGGGACCATATATGTATCTAGGAGATGACTGGGCTAGTGCTACGTTTGCAGGGAAGATACTCTGGCTTTTCTGATATGCGATAACCGTAAGGGGTCAGAAAGAACAAGAACAATGGTGGGTAGAAGTTATTTTAGTAATTCCTGATGAAAATGGTTGTGGTGAGTTTGTTTGTGAAGAAAAAAAAAAATTATTATTATTTTTTTTATGAGCAGGTTCTATACAGTTCGCTACAGAGAAAAGGATAAAGACAAGAAATGGGTTTTTCAGCTTTGCCCAGTTACAGAGACGGTGGTGGACAATCTGAAGCCAAACACACTTTATGAATTTGGAGTTAAAGACAATGCAGAGGATAGCATTTGGAGCAAGACTTTCAATCATAAGATAGTTCTGTCTAGTAAGTATTTGACAATAATTATTCAAATAGCTACTCAGTTGGCAGTATTTTTTCCTCTATTGTGGTATTACTTAGAGTAAGCTACTGATCAGGTTTTCATTGTCTAAATGCTATACCTTATGCCTCCAACAAATTCTTTTAGGAATTGGTGAAACTGGAAATAGTTTGTGTTTGAAAAACTGCCACCTACTCTTCTGAAAGGTGTTCTCTTATTGCAAATAGTAGAGGGTCTGCTGCAGGTTGGTGGAACTCTTAACAGTGATTAGTTTAGATACACATAAAGTGTTGAGTATGTATGTTTATACTTCTGACTGGATTCCAAGCTTTTTCCTTGGGCCTTGAATAATAAGATCATTACTAATTTGAGTTGATGGGAAGTATTATCCTTGTTTTAATCTTCTTTTGTATCTGCTTTTATATTCAAGCTGGTTATAAGCTAGACAGGGCCTGTACTATCCAGCATGCATCACAATGGGCCCTTTATGACTCTGCTGGGAAGTTGAATTCGAAGCTAATTTTCAGTCAAGGAATTATACAAATTGTGTTTGAAGCATGCTTTTGTTTGGGTTTTCAGGGAGGCTGTGTATGGCATCTCTGGCTGTTCTTCTAGTCCTATTTTAAGCTTTTTCTCCAAAGTCCCAAGGCAATGCAGGCAAAGTGACATCAAATTAACCCTTGAAAAAACATGTACTGCTCAAAGAATCACTGCTATCAATGGAGGAAATAGACAGCAGCGGAGTCTTCCTCCTTTTAATGAAAGGAAGAGAGGACTTAACAGATATTATCCAATTTCATTTATTTTCCTCAAGCATTTACGTAAAGGTATTTCTGAGCGTGATGTTAGTCATAAGATGCTGCAAATTCCTGTGCTTAGTATTTCTAGCTTGACCCGAAATGTGAAGAATGGGAATTTTCAGAGAGTCTTATTCATATGAGATTTCCAGCTGAAATTTGATTTGAACCTCCGTTTCAAGTTGTAGGTGAGTTACACAGCTCAATATACTTGAGGATAAGGGAGAGGACCAGTAGGGTGGCTTGTAACACTACAAAAGCCCTCATACTCCCTAATAAAGCACTCTGCTGGCTTTCATCATAAATTAGAAAGCTGTAACTCTGAAGTACCAACCCAGTGCCCGTAGAGTCATTTTAGCAGTCCAGAACAATGCAATTGTTACACCATGAGCTTCAAGTGGAGAATGGTGGTAGTCATTTCCCATACCTGCCTCACAAAAAGAAACTGCTTCAGAGCTCTGAAGAAGGCTTACTAAATGACTGTTTTTCCTACATTTTAAATGTTTTAAAGTAGTCTGTAGAGTGAGTACTGGAATATGTTTGAACACTTAAAACAGGAGGCAATGAAGAGTACATAGTGTTTATAGTTTAATACTGTGTTCGAGACAGATTTAAATGTCCACTGGCATCACCAAATTTGTTCTTTGTATATAATGTATTTCTAAATTTGCTTGTTGTATATAATGTATTTCTAAATGCTGTTTCTTACAGACACTACGTATTTTTAATAGGCCAGGAGAATCATTCTTTTAAATTATGGAGACAGATTGAGTTTGGTTGAAAAATACTTTCTTGTAAGAGTTCATATTCTGTTTAGATGAGATTTCTCTTTCTAGAATGTAGACTTGTGTATTCACTGGATTCTTGTGCAGCAACTAAATCCAGGGAGCTTGCTATTACTCTATGTGTCTACATTCTGGTCTACTGATATTCTAATTGGAAAGTTGTCAGCACCTTTCAGATTCAAGCCTTTCATGTTGTCAGTGCATAGTAGGTAGGTAAGGAAACTGTGGACAGTAAACAGAGAGTGCGCATTTGTTATAAATTTGTAACCATCTGTCTGCATAGGAGCTTACCAATCAGCACAAATGGCCACTTTTTTTCCTCTTTTAACTTAGTGTCTTGTAGCAACTCCAAGGTCTTTTCATACATTAAGAAGCTTCTTAACCTAAACCAAACATCCTTCACTGTAAATTTTCTTTCCTCATTGAAGAATATGTAAATTACTGTAAACTGAAATTCCTGTTGAATGTTTTGGTATTTGTTGAATCCACAGACCAAATTTTTGTTGTATACTAAACATGTTGGGAGGAGTTGGGAGGAGAATCTGGTTTTAATTCATGATTTGAGGAAGACATAAAAGGCATGGCAAACGTTCAACATTTATTTAACCAAAATTTATCAAAAGAGTTGAAAGTAGGTTGTTTCTGACCATCTTAACATGATTTTCTCATGAAGTCAGCGTGAAAATTTTGTCAGTTTTTCCTTGTCTTTAGGCCAATAGTAGGTCCTGTTCCTGAGAAGTATCAAGCACTTTGAAAAATTTTTTTCAGGATAGAGTATCAACTTAAATGTCTCTCAATTGATGTTTCTTTATTGTTTAATTTCTTTTCTATTGCTTACCTGTTTTGGATGGAATTCTGAAGAAATATGATAACATGTAGCTTGACTCTTGTTTACATGCCTGTCACAAGGGGAGCAGATAAGTGTAAAGGTGGAAGACGTAGACAGTTTGAAGCATCATGCTAGAATATAAGAGGTGCTGGGAGCTTCTGTCACTCCTCTGTACTTAACAGCTGCATCACAAGAAGCTTCTAATGCTAAGAGGAAAAACCTAAGAGAAAAATTTCAGAAATTAAATCCAGGGGTTACTTTGTTCATGTGTTGAGATAAAGAAAACGATGTCAGACCCAAAGAGAAGTGATATGCTTGCTCTGTATTGCCAGTGCTAAATGTGTCTTTCTTTTAGAAGAGTGCACTTAAGAGCAAGACTAACTATTGGAGACCTTAAAACATGCTGCTTTTGGTCAGTCCTAGTACCAGCCTGACAGATGGGATGCAGAAATTCCTCTTTCAAGTTTCTTCCTTGCATATTAGTGTTGTGGTTTTATTAATTTTATTAAAGAATCCTCTTAGGCACCTCTGACTTCTTAGAAAGTCCCAAATACCACTTCAGATCTCTTACCCCTTCTTATAGAACAAGAACAACACATTTCATTTCCTCTCTGTCAAAATGTGAAGAGGAGGTTTTGCAGATGAATTAATTAATCTGGAGAAACAGGACCAAACAAAACAGTTACATGGTGTGTTTTTATGCCTTGTAATTAGGCCTCCTAACTTTCTTAGCTATTGAAAAAGGTGAATAAACTTGGGTTGCTTTGCTTTGGAAAAAAACAAAAAGTAATTCTGTATATCTATCTTTCTGTCATATCAGATAAAAAAGTAAATGGACAGCTCCAGAATATGTACAAGTTGGTACCTAATCCCCAAACACAGGTATGCAAAACACTTGTTTTTTAAACCAGAATTGGTTTTTGTATGGTCAAATTTTTGCTTCTCTGTTAAAGTGAGAAAGACATTATGGCCACAAATTGCCAGTGTAAAAAATCTGTTAAATCTAAGACTAGATAACTGTATGGAGAAGTGTTTATATGTGTGGATTGATGAAATGGTTGAGAACTGTAGTCGAGGTGATTACATATACTGATTCTGGTTTAACAAAGATGAAGCTGATGGTTTCTGCATGTGGATTCTAAACATTAAAATTTGCTTATCCCTTTATAGTAGTCAAGTTTGTTAAACTGTGATATTTGTGATGGTCAGTTCATTTTGTGATAAGGTAGTGCTGTTATTTTATCAAGTGATCTTGTGTATGTGCGGGTCTTCTAAAATCTTTAGTCGTCCTTGTGAATTCATTGATAGCTTTCATACGTGAGGCAGGTGTTTGCAGAACTAGGGGAAGCTGGAAAAGGCAATTTAATTTGCTTATCAAGATTGCTAGGCAGTTCATTAAATCCTTGCAGGTGGCAAGGTAGAATTTTTAACTCTTTCATTAAAGCATTTGAAGATTTTTGTAAATAAATAAATATCAATATTTATTAATTTCCTCTGCCACCCCCACCGCCCCCCCCCCAATCTGGCATTTGTCATAACGGCTATCAAGCAAGCATGGGTGGGTTTCCTATGTTTGTGGATTCACATACACAGATACTTTTTGCTCTCAAGAGCTGAAGCAAAAATGAAGAATCTGTAGATTGAACCTGTTAGTAGACTAATTTTAGTACAGTGAAAACCAGACATTTTATTCCTGACTTTTGAACATTACCTTCTCTACTATGAGATTAGATTTTCTTCATATTTCCTTTCCTTAATTTTTCATCAAAGTGCAAGCTTCAGCAGCTAATCTTCTGGGGGCTTTTTTGTTTTTAAGGTACTATCCCTGAGGTAGACTATGGGATAACTTCCCAAGAAAAATTGTAGAAATCCTTGTTACTTCAGACATTTTAAAGGGTTGACTGATGAGTGATGATTATTATAAGGGAGCAATCCATTCTTCACAATTCTCTTCTATCTCTGATTTTCCAAGTGTTTTCATGGTAGGAAATGGTCATGTGTGGTTTCTCCTTGTTCATTCTTCATATAATACAATATTGTAAACAGTCTGTAATTACCAGATCTGGAATTCCTTCAGGAATCAAACCACAGTCCATTACATACATTTTCTTGTAGGAATGGTTAGATGTTACTTTAGGACAGTAATACTTTAATTATAGCATTACATACAGAGTTAGAGCAGTATAATGCTTAGGTTATTGGAATCACAGTCATGTCTCACATTCAAGAGAAAATGTTTTGTCTGTGAGTAATGTGAAGCCAGTTGATTAGGTACTCAGGAAGGTGCTCATCTCATTATGTTGTTGATGAAATCAACTTTACAGTTCTTTCCATTGGTCCTATAAGTGTGATAGCCCAAGACCAGGTAATTCATTCTGGCATATGGAGTGCAAGCTGCGTTCCTTTATTCCTCTTAGCAAACCCTGTATGCCAGGGCCCTGATTCTGTTATACCACTTCTGTGGAAGTAGGGATTATATTTATGCAAGAGAAGTCCTGAGAAAGTGAGCTAAAACAGTTTTCCAAATATTTGCACAGCTTAAGCATGAAAGGAGGACTGGAGCCAACATTTAGTGCTTTTAGTCAGCTTCACAGGGCTTAGCTCCAGAGCAGTACTGCTTTATCACCCTCCACAGAAATATCATGAAAACATTCTGTAGATTATTCTGAAAATTCTCGTATCATTCTCACTTTAGTGGTGCAAAAAGCTATAAAACTAAGGCTGGGAAGCAGATAGTGGCCAGCTCTTAAGTTTACGTTATTACCTCATTTTCCACAGTATTAGGTGGGGTATGTTGCAGTGCTGCAATCGCATCATCAGTGCAAAGCCAGAATGAGTGTTATTTAGGCCAAGCTTTGTTTGTGCTTTGTTTTGCTCCAAAGACACTCTTCTCTGTAAGGAGATGTTTTTAAAGGCTGTTTATTAAAGCAGCATTACCGATCCATCTAGTCATTCTGCCATTTCAACATTGGTCACATATTAGCTTGTGTTTCTTTTGGCAGATTCATCCTTTAAATTTGACTAAACTCCTGGGGCTGTGTGAGCTGCAACTAATGAGAGAGGGGAAGAAAAGGAGAGCTCTAGAGATGGTCATTCCTTTTCCCTTCATAACCAACGGGTGGTGGTACAGTGGAGAGAATGCAGTAGAAATTTATTTCCTCTTCTGTCTGACTAGGTTCCTGTAATTTCATGTCAGTCTGAAAGGTGGGGTCCTCCTTGATATTTTCTAGCCAAAAAGCAGGACTCTTAGCTTCTATTGTTTGTTAAACTCTGGAAGAAAATATGCCTGCTCTTCCAAAACTTATTGAATGCAGGTTGACCTTAATGCTTCCTTGACAAGTCTCTTACATGTATACCAGTTATTTGTGGCTTTTTGGAGTATTGGAATATGAGAGAGGCAGAAAGAACAAGTGTCTCTTAAAGTCATGTTGCCATATACCATTTGACAGAATGTCTGAGAACGGCAATCCTTTATGCAATACTCCACAGGTATATGACCAGAAGTTAAGATGCATGATTTATGGTATAACTTACATCTCTAATTTTCCTCTGAAATTAAGAAATACCTTATTTGCCATCTTCCTTAGTTCACAGAGATGCCACAGTCATTTTAATAATTAATGTTCCTAATACCTATAAGCTTTATATTCTCTGTCTGGAAAACACAGTTAATAGTGCCATTCCTACAGATGATATGCTGATGTTTCTGAAATAGTTTGTCCAAGTAGTAAATTTTACTAGACATACAAGTATCTAAAGTAGTCATGTTTTGGAGACCAAGAAGAGAGGATTGACAACATGTTGGTAGAGTTGAAGTGCAGCATTTGCAGGTTCATGCAGGTAAGCAGTGTAACTACAGCAGCTCCAAAACACAGATTTCATGTCAATGATTTCTTCTTGAGTGAGAAACTAAATTCTGAATGTATTTTAATGTATTTAACATTTTCATATTGCTGCCATTAGAGACATCTGTTATTGTTCAACAAAGAATGGATGCTCTTGTCAATATAAGAACCTTTTACTAGTAAAAAGATTGATAATAATTATGATTATTATCATAATTATTCCAGTTCCATGCTGGTGTTAGACGAGCACTACAACTTGAGAGCTCTTTATTTGATTGTAGGGCTCCTGATCAGAAATACAATAAAATGAACACCACCTTCTGATAAATGCATTTCATCCTACTTAATCACATGAATAGCAGGGTTTCTTCAAAAGCTGATCATCTACAACACAATTTTTGTGCTAGAAGGCAATAAAAAAAGGAAGATTATTTTGTATCCTTCATTAATGACAATGATTGAAACCTCCACTTAATTTCAAACCATATTCATGCCAATCCAAAACTGTTACTAGGTAGCAGGAGTAATGGTTTTCATGGAATAATCAGCCTCCATCCATTTCCCTGAGGAAAAGGCCATCTTCCTTGTTCAGACTTGCTTTCTTCAAGCTTCTTAGACTTTGGTCTGTGTTTGATGTGCACCCAACAATTGCTTTTAAGCTTTTTTTAAAAAAATATTTAGAATAGAGCAAAAATAGTTATCCTTAGGTAAATAATTAAAACTTTGTCATCAAATGCTGAATTTTCATACAAGTATTCTTTCACATGAAATAGACCAGATGTCATGAAGTGCAAAATTAGCATTAACTGCTTCTGGCTTTAGCGGTGTACATGTAACACAGGGAGGTAATTGTTTATCTTCTTTGTTGTAACCCAGATATACTGAAAAAAAATTTCACTTTTAATGTATTTAGCATTTTTATGTTGCTGGCATTACAGTCTACCTCCTCTCATCACCCGAGTGTATGATCAAGCTTTCAGAAGTTGTTCCTAGTACCCATGTGTGGTAATAAATACTGATTTATAATCTCTGGGATCAGCTGCTTTCTTCCTTTTAATAAATGTTGGGTCCATTCATGTGTTCCTTATTTTCATGGCATCAAAATGCTGGAAAACATTCACATTTAGGCAAAAAGTAATCTGGGTCAAAGACAAGTGAACAACAGAAAAGTCCAAGTATTTAGCATAAAAATGTGAGAAGAACATGGGTGGCTGGCCAATTATACTTTGGAAACAATTTCACTAAATAAAATGACTCTGAGTTTATCTACTTGAAGCAGACTATGCACTCAAGAGTGCTGATAGTTTACAAATGTACACCTGGTTCTGGAATAATTCATGTTCTAAATGTGCTGTTCCTGAGAATATAATTATATCCTGTGACCAAATTTGTAATTGCATATGTTTCAGATGTTTTGTTGTAGTTAAATTTCAGTTTTTCTTAGCTTTCTGGACTAGTCAGTGAGTGCTCTTAAAAAAGGACTGGGGATTCCTAAGATGTCAAATACTGTGTTTTTATGAAGAAAAACATCTCAAGCAGAAAAAAGGAGATCAAAATGCAATATTACTACACTAGCCCATGGGAACTGAAGCAATAGTGTAACCTTCAGTGACTAGGGCCAGAGCCATATCCTGTGTTAACTTGGGGCAGGCGTGGTATTGGATTACAGCCCTCTATTTTTGTTCCTAAGAAAGTTCAATTACTGTTATGGCAGTTATCCCAAGACTTTTTTTTTTCCGTCTTCTCTCAGCTCACACTGCGTGATAATAAGAAGTTGGTCCCTGTCACAATAATCAAACAAGGTAAATTTGTGTATTTTAAATTGATTCTTATGCTCTGCAAGAGTGACTTAAAATTAAAATGAAAGAAAAATTCTGACTGAAATGTGAATGTCGTGAAAGTTTCCTTTCAGAATAGGTGGAATCTTGCAAACTATCATATTCTTTAATTACAAATACTATTAAGCTCTTACCTATCTGTGTTAATAAAATGAGCTATTACATTGCATTATAAACAAAGACTTAGTTGAGTCATTGAGTGGATACCAATCAGTTCTGATTTCTACTAGTATCCACTCTTCTCTTTCAAGTGGATTGGCCAGGTGTATTGATCTCACAGCTGTGCATAACTTGATATTCAGGCATGAAGGGCAGCAGTATGGATAAGATTCATCCTACCAAACTTTTTTGTGGGTATCTTCAGCCAAGTCGTTGACTTAGACTCTCTTCTTCTGCTTTCACTGGTCAGTGGAGAGAGATATCTACAGTAGACTTAAACATATTGCCCTTTAGAAATGCCTGTTTCTCTGTACTAGTGAGAGATAGTATAGTAGTGTTATCTTTGAAAATTAACTGCTTAAAGATAACTGATAGAAAATGAGCTGCAGATTAAAACCTGCTAACAGAAATTGTATCGTCAATAATTTTAAGTAACAAAATGAAGCAAACTGTCTTTGGAGGTAGTTCACAGTTCCGGGACAGAAAAACACTGGAGGGTGGTGTGAAAGCAAAATACAGTAATTATCATTAACATATGACTGTACTGGCATTTGCTTCACATGCATCCTTTTTTGAAGACTTGTCAATGGCAGGATAATGAGATGGCCTGGAGCTGGCCCTATATTGACATCAGCCTAGAATGTCATTTTTCACCAAGGATATAAAACTGAAATGGTAGAGCAGAGATACACAGTTAAGAGATGATGTAGAGGAAACACAGTTTGCAGTCTCTTAAACTGAATGTAAATACAGAAAATATTAGGATGATGTCCTCATCTCCAAATATTAACTTGAGGGAAGGCTTTCAGAATGCTGAGGCTTGTCTCAGATGTGGTTTTGTATCTTGTTTTGGGTTTTTTAAAATTATTTTCTAATATCGCTGTGTTGTCTCCACAGTTATTCAAAATCGGACGCAGTCAAAAACTTCAGATAGTTCTCTGCCTGGAGCGATATTAGGTGACTAGAAGATATTTTTATTATTTTTCCTCATCTTTCTCTGAAAATTAGAACTGTGTAAATACTTTCAATTTTCTTGATCTCGATAGTTCTTTCCTTGCATATCGAAGGGTATTCAGACAGCATTTGTTATACTTTATGGTGGAACAGATGGTTCAAGGATGATGTCGCCTAAGGGAAATAGAGTAATTTTATTGTCATAGTATTTAGAAGAGGATACTGTCACTGTTTAAGCCAGGAAGTTTTTTCATACTTCAAGTAAAGTTCTGTGGCAAAGATCTTACTGAGATGAGGGGTTGTTCTTTTTGGGTTCTTTAAGGTAGTATGATAAGATACCATCTACAGACACAAACCTGTATTGATATATTAGGCTATAGTGATGTATACTATAACCCTCCTTGCAATTAGAACTTGATGTTAGATCTCGGGGCATAACTGTTTCCCTCAAGCCATTCAGTTTCATACTCTCTGTTCTTGTTTGACCTATAAGAATATAAAATACTGACTTAGAACATAAAAATAGGGAGAAGTCTATTATACAGTGCTTAGTGTGGTGAACTGCTGGTCTGCCTGAAATAGATAGGAAAGGCGTACTGCATCATGCACCTTGTGACCAATTTATTACTGGACTCAGGAAGGTGTTTAGTCCTTTATATATATGGAAATACTTTATGTAACTACATAACTTTGGCTTAAGTTTGTTTTGTGTGAGTTTTAACATATTGATGGAAATCAAACAGGTACTTACTGACCATGTTTGGTCGGGAGTCTTCTTGTCCCACCGGACAGAATGTCCCAGCATCTGTGATACTGCAGTACTCCAGGGTTGTATACTCCAGTATTGGAATTATTTTCAATTCTGATTAATCATGAAATGGTGGTAATACAGTCAGTGGTGTAAAGGGGAAATAGCACCAAATGGGAGTGATAATTACTGAATAGAACTAACTGATGTCCTAGATACTCAGACTAAACTCCCAATGGTTCAGTAGTAGTTGCTCACACATCTCAGAGGGCAGACTGTGTATTTTTGATCTCTTCTGGAATTAATGCCACTCATCTTTCTGTGTAGTGCACCTTATTGTTCCAGGTCTCAATGAAACCCAAGAGAAACTTCCTCCTCTCATTACGATAGATGACATACATCAAGCATCAAGGAAAAAGCTGGGTAAGCAGAATTGAACTAAGCTTGTATTGTTCGTGAGCAATATCAGAAGCATAGTGGTGTGAGATGATATATGCTAGCAGAAAAGTCCTTTTTTTTTTTCCTCTTTTACCTTCTTTTTTCCTATTTGTCTAGTTAATAATTAGCTTGGACTTATAAGGATTCATAGAAATTCACTTATTTTAAAACATCTGAGCAAGTTTTTAAGGTATTTTGCAGCCATGTAAAAGAATATGCAGTAGCTTTGATCCATAGAGGAAAGGAGGGAAACCAGCCGTGTTTATGGACTTTAGGGGTTTTGGTTTGTTTTACAATGTAACGTATTTTTTTCATAGGTTACATCTTTCAATATATGTCTAAAAATGGAAGTTTGCGTGTCCATTTGAAACACCAGATTTTCAGTGAATTTTAATTATGTGAGCTCTGGCTTGAGTATATCTGAAAAATGGGGTCATGAAGAGATTCTTATTTATCATCTGTAATTAAATAAATCCATGAAAAATGGTAGCCAGAAATTAGAACATTTCAGTACAAGTTTCATGTGTATCTTGTGAATATGCCTGAAAGCTGCAGGAAGAAGATTACTTGAGGCTTTAGTTTAAGATGTGTAAACTAGCATATCATCTGTGAATGGCTATCTTAAAAAACCTCAATAATGCCTCCAGTGCATCTTTCACAGATCCCTTGAGTAGAGTTCTGGAGCTGATGACTTTTGGCTTGGCTAGGCTTAATACGTAATTTGAACTCCAAGCAACTGGGTCAAATTTTTTCCTTTCTTATTTCTGCCTTATTTAATTTACTCTGTTGCTCAATTACTGGCCATGGCACATTCTCAGACTGGTTTGCTTTGCAGTGAGAAAACAACAGTGCTAGTTCCTGTTAAGATACTGTGTACGTGTAGGGGTAGATCTACATAGTAGAGTAATATTTGAAGGTGTTTGAGTAAGAATATGTTTGGATTGAAGCAGAGTTCCTTAAAAATTAGTGTCTGGAAGTATTTACCAGCATTTGACAGACAAATGGTGTTAGCATCATCTGTGGCTACTGAAAATTTAAAGTGGAAAATTAATTGCAGTATGTACATTACAGAGCTTTACTGGTTTTCAGTCATGATGATAAAATTAATCGCATTGTTAATTTGATTACTAATATTTTCTTTGAACAGCAAACATAGAAAACAAGGTGTTTATCATTAGTAGCTTAGTTTTAACATGTATATGATGTGCAGGTCACAAAGATACTATTAAAACTCAGTAGACCATATTTTGACAAATCCGGTTTTCACACCCTTTACTTCTAGTAAACCATATTTTAAGACCTCCAATATTAGTTTTGGACTACAGTATCTAGAACTTTTATATTTGTTTTCATCTACCAGTAAAATTATATCTTTCTGCAGGATAACAATGTTGTGTTTTCAGATAGGTCCTAAGGTTCAGTAGTGTGTGTGGTAAAAATGGCAGAACAGGACTATGAGTGAAAGATGGGGAAAAAGACAAAGGTAGCTTCGGTTGTCCTAGAGATGTCCAACTTCCTCGTCTGGCTAAGGGTAGACCTTAGACTTCTAAATTTAAATGCTGTCATATGTCTAAAACAGATAGCTGTTGTGATGCCAATTTGGAGCCACTCTTTGTGGTAGATTACACAAACACCTTTGTGAAAGTAACCAGAGCAGACAAGTGATGTTTTGTTCTGTTCTGTTTACTATGTGTTCCTTACGAGAGAACATGAAGTACATGGCTGTACACACAAGGGACTACTAGATTTCAAAGGAGTATAAAACAGGGAAGAGTCATTGCTTGCAAAGCAAAAATAATCTGGGAAATAATTTCAATATATAAAATAATTGACAAAAAGACATATTGTGCAAATCCATACCGATGTCTTTCGCTGATGCCTGCAAATGATGCATGTCTACAATAAAAGGCAATAAGACTTACGCTGTGTGTAAAATTATGCTGACATACTGCAACTATTCTAATTCTGTATTATTTAAAAAAGTTAAAATAATACGTCAAGAGTATAATTTTTACTGAATTTTCAAAGTATTTTTTTCTGTTCACTTTGTCAAAAACTTACTTTTTTTTTTTTTTAAAGAGTAGTAGTCCAGGAAAAAAAGCACAAAATATATTGCCTTAGTCCTCAATGGAAAAAAAAAAAAAAAAAAAGTGTATTATTCCAGTCACAATTAATTAATTTTCCCTATATCCACTGCTGGAATATCTTTATATCTGTTGGAATAGAAGGCTATTGTCATACCACTGTAATTGTTAGAAGTAATGTAAAGGAAAAGAAGGACATGACTAGTGTGACGATTCCATTGTATTTGAAAATTTATTAGACTATTCTTTTATAATGCTTAGAACTATATTACATCTTTGAATTCTGAAAAGCGTTTTTGCTGTTAATGCTCAAATGCTAGACTAATGAAAAACACTGTAAACTATTTTGCACTGTGAAAGTAATGATTCATAAGATATTAAATTCCTTTCTGTAAATTTTATTTTCAAGGAGTCTTTTAATGAACAAAACAATACCAAAAATGCATGTGATAATATAGCTAGATAGATGCTTGTACTGATTATGCAGTGGAAGTTCATTGATTCCTAAGGGTATTCAGCTTTCCACATTTATCCATGTTGGTTTCCTTTAGCAAACTGAAGTGGGACAGAAATAAATCTGTAGCAGAACAGTGCAGATACAGCTTTGCAATTACTCTCTGATGTCTTGTCCCTTTAGCTAAGAATGAAACTCAAGTATGGCCTGCTGAATCCAAAACACCAGAAGTTCAAGAGATCTCCCCACAGTCCCTCCCAGGTAATGAAAATTCTATTTTTAGAAACTCTGTGGAATATCTTTGCCAAATACATAAACTAAAATTAAATCCATCTTTGTGTTGCTTAATCTGCAGTTAAAGGCAGTATTTGGAAAACAGGAGGATAATGTAGCTAAATTATTAGCCATGAGTGGAGGATGTGGATAAAAATCTAAATTGAATTTTGGAGGAAAGTTTCAGATGCTACGATTGTTAAGTTTGTAAAAACACTTAGAATTAGAACTGTATCTTTGGGGGGTGCTGGATACCTTGAAATTGTGAAAAATGGCAAAACAAGTTTTCTTGTGATGCACCTTGAACTGGAACAGTCACAGTAACAAGCTCTATTTCAGAGGTGCAGAGGATGATGGCATGATATTCTATTTAAGTTCAGTTTTGAACACACCAATTTTGACCACACTCTGTGAACTTCCTAGTCCTATTAAAGTAAGTGGGAGCTGTTCACATTCCTGGGATAGGAATATAAAATTTGATCCTAGACTCGTATTCAAGGTTACATGTCTGTGAAATGTATGTTAACTTGTATATTTGGAAGACTGAAGTTTTTTATCATCTAGTTGTGGCTGAAAAAATACAACTTATTTAAAAGGACATACTCAGATCAGAATTTCTTCAACTATTCGAAAACATGAAGTGAAATTTTAAAACTCACAAGATTTACTGCCTCCAGTTGCTTAGGAAACAAGTTAGTGTAACAGACAGACAACTTTATCAAGTTGTATGACAAGTACAGCCCTATATTTTAACATTTACAATCTGAGGGCAAAAAAGTTATAGAGATCTAAAGTGTTCAGAGTGAAATGAGGAAGAGTGACTTTCCACCCACTTTATCGACCCACATTTCAGAATTGTTTAAGTAGACATATACCTATCTTCATTTTCTGTAGTTTGACTTTTCTCCTATAACTGAGACTGAAGCCTTGATTCTGCTGTCGTTAGAGACAATAGTTGGATTCTGCCAACTTCTTTGCTGAAAGGGGGAAAGGAGGCTTGAACAGTGGAGAGACTTTAAAATGACAAAAGAGTTTGAGGAAACAAATACAGTAAAGGTTTGATTTGGTTTAGTTTAGTCACATTATGTGATCTTGCTGGCATTACTCTATTCCATCTGAAGTATTTCCTGGCTGGCTGAAATGGTGTAGCACATTGTTCCTTTGAAATCAGCTGATTCACACAGATACTGCCCTTAAATACAACTCCATTTATTTTATTCCTTAAGTATATCAAAGATACCATACTTTACATCATCAGACCAACTCAATCTTTAATTAAAACAAGCAAACAAACAAACCCCTCCCAAAGAGTATGTAGGGAATAAAAGAGAGATAGGATGCAGAAAAATCATGTAATGATTGACAACTATCTTTTAGATTAAACAATCTATTGGGTTTTTTTCCCTGAAAATGTTAGCGGAATTTTATTTTCCGCTCAATAGATAAGTGTTGTATTTGCCAAATTCTAGTTTTAACCATCAGTTCCTTTCTGCAAAACCTTCATATGGATAGCTTTTTTCTGTTCTGTTAATCCTAAAGATTAAGGGGAAAACCAAGATGCTCCTGCTCAGGAAGTTATTATCAAAGGGGGCTCTGAACTTTACAAGTTCAGCATATGTGTAATAAACAGCTTGCTTTGAATTGGGAATATGTGGATACTTTTTAGAAAAAACCTGAAGAATATTTTTTTTTCCATTTATTTTTGCTTTACAGTTTGAGGTCTCTTGTGGACTTAAATTCTGCAGTTATTTTACTAAGTTATTTACTTTGTCTAAGTAACTGCAGAACAGGCATTCTAGAAGTATATTTTATAGAAGTTTGCCATTTTGTAAAAGTGAGAACTGAATGCATAAATTTGTGTAGTTGTCTCTCCAGCAAAATCCTAGTCCTCAGGCTTGCATTCATCTAATCAAAATACATCATTCCTTGTGCTGGAATCTACTGCTTAATCAGGTCAACAGTGTGAAATGTGACACCAGAGTTGATATATCACCTGGGTAGGAGAGAGTTGGTCCATTTGGTTTCCTTTCCTTTGTGTTCTGTAATTATGTTTAGGTACTTGGCATGCGGTAATTCTAACCATAAACATTGTAATCTCTAGACACAGCACGGAATTACATGTTTATGAAGTTGAATAGTGTGTTTCATTATAGATTGTAATAATTGGCAAGTACTGTCTTTTTAGTGACAAATTATATACAACCATTTGTTACAACTAAATGTATTGCTATCACACCGTTAGTTATTTCCTGAAATATTTAGAATAATTTTCATCTTCCACTTCAGGCTTCCTCTGTGGTTTTGCTTCCATGTCTCTTTGTCTGTGGTGACCATTCCTTTCAGTCATTCTTTGTTGATCACAGCACCAGTGCCCATGTTAAAGTATGAGTATGTCACACTATTCACAATAAAGAATGTATTCATTGTGATTACAGTATTTCAATTGAAGAGAAAAAATTAGAAAGTGGCAGGAAACAGGGAAGTGAAAGTGAATCCTTTAAAAGAAAAAAGTTTTTAAAATGTAATTTCTGTCTAGTCATTGCATATGCAAAAATAATTTGAATACTTAAGCATTTGAGCCAGATTTTCACAGATAACTTAAGTGAAAGATCTGAGCACCGGCCTTTTGCAAAGGTTGCATTTGAGAGACAGGGTAATATATAGGCGCCATTAATTGACTTTAGCAATATGATCTACTTCGTTATATTTCATTCAGACTTCCCTATTTGAAAATCATAGTGGATTCTTTGAGTAAGGCATAGTACTTATTTGCTGTGAAACGTTTAAGGACTGGTGCCAGAAGCGGCAACAGAATGCTGATTTAAAAGGAACTGTGTGCTGTAGCAGCCGTTGTGTCATCAGTCATGCAAGAAGGGAAGAAAGGAACTTGAAGTCTTTCAGCAAGTGGGCTATCTGAAAAGCTCCATGAGCTGGACCGGTCTTGTATTCCACTGGGTGTTTGTCAGAGGTGTGTTTTGTGATGTGATGTGATTCAGTAACTTTTCTTGGAGTATTTGTCAGACAGGTATCCCATCATTCTCTTAATTTCAGGCCTCCCCTCCCTTGGCATGCACTTCCATGGAAAGACTGGTTCGTAAGCTCTTTCATACTTTGTTTTTGCCAGGCTTGTTACAATATTTTTCCACTTAGGACTGATTTATTCTTAACACAACAGCACAAATTCATAAGACTTTTTTTTTTCTTCAATCTTTAAAATGCTATCTAATATACCTCAAACTACCAGTACGTTTTTTGTTTCTCTCAGGTGAATCAAGTTTATTTATTAACTTACTTTATTAACTTCACAGGGAAATGGGAGCTAACCAACAGTTAGAAATATCAGTGCATTTGTCTAGTACGTGGAAGAACGAGTTTTTTAAAAAAAGAGCAAGTTATTTCTTTATGTAAGGAATTGTACCAGAAATTTATCAAAGTAGATTTGTCAAATAGAGAATAGGCTTCAAATGAAAAACATCACCTGTGAATCTGAACTAGGGTTAATGTTTGGTAGAAAAAACTCCTTTGTTGCCATGTTTCCCAAGTTCTGTTCCTCCTGTCCTCCTTCGGGCCCCTGAAGGCTTCCCCTTGTGCTCACATGGGGTGTGAGGAGGAGTGAGATTATTGCTTCCATCAGAATGTCTTAATTCCAGTTGTGGAGGAAGAGAGGAACACGAATGAGAGGGTCAAGAGAAGTTAGAAGAAAAATTGTTTAAGAAATATTGCCTAAATGTGTTCTTGCTGTATTCCATGCTTTGATAGTGGATATTCCTTGCTTGGTCGTGTTAACCATTTACTTTGCAGCTACCATTGAACCACACATTTAAGCCTAGTTTACCTGGTGCCCTGGGAAAGTCAGAGGCATTTCTCTCTTTCTCTCATTTAGCTTTTAAAGCCTAAACTTTCTGGTTTCTGTACATTTTTTTACAAAAATGTCTACTGTTCTTTCCCATCACCCCTACAATGTTCTGTGCAAAAGAGAGGAGAGCTCGGTTTCTTTTGTCCCGATTCTAGGCATACTTTTTCTTGTTCAGCTTGCTCAACTAACTTAGCTGACAAGTGACATGCTTCATATGCGTGTAAGCCATCTGAACTCTAAAAAAAACCCCAAAGGATAATGAGTTCTAAATTTCTGTATTTGCTTTTGTTTGTTTCTACCAATAAGAAATGTTAGCTTTTGAAGTACTTCTGAGATATGGGTTTGTTAGTTGTTGTTTCTGGGTTTCTTATGGGTGAATTTTCTCCCACAAACTTCATAGAAATAAATTGCTTTATCTTCTCTGTAGAACAAAGTCCTCCTTCCACTGATGACAGTAATAGCACTGTAACTGACTTAGAAGCTCAATTGGATCATAATAAGGCAGCGCCTGTGGAGATTCCAGCTTTTGTGGCACTGAAAATCACCATACTCCAAACCAGAAAACAGTATCATAGTTGTAACTGTAGGTGCATCTGTGTAACTATTTAGAATCTGGAAAACAGCATGTTTTCTTCAGGAAATGAAATAAGAAGCTTATAAACCTACATGATCAGTTCTTGCTTGAAGCATGCTCAGTAGATTGTGGAAAAAGCATGGAGAGCATGCTGGAAAAACAAAACTCTTCCTGTTGTATCTCAAAAAGAAAGTGCTATTTTGTTAAACTGAATGAATACTAAACCTTAGTGCTATATTGATGATAATCATCAATATTAAAAGATCTTCTCTAAATACCAACATGTGCTAAATACTGTGCAGTTTGTTCTGTGGAAAGAATTAATGCTCTTATCACATTGAAGACTGAGACCTTACCATCCTGTGTTCCATATCAATAAGCTTTGGCATTTTATAAACTGAAGTTACCAGTTGTGTGTGCTATATGACTGATTAAACGCTATGGGACCTCCAGCAAGATAGAGAGGAAAGAAGTGATCTTGACTTACCATAGGAATGAAATGTTACGTGAAACAGCTGGACAAGTATAATTATGCACCCGTTTATTAAAATATTGTAAGCAATTCAGTTTAGGTACATTTAATGACTGTTTAATACACTGCCCATGCTTTACTCTGAAGATGTAGAATTAGAAGAACAGATGGAAGTCAAGAACCTATTATATTATTACTAGAAAAATGAAAGAGCTAAGGTATTATAGGTGAGTCTTTATTCTTTTCCTGATAATTTTTATATTAGAAAGGTGAAAAAAAAATCCAGAATAGCAGGGAAAATATTTGTAAATACACTTTATGATATAATGGATCTTGTTTATAATGTATATCATAATGAATTTGGGAGTCTGTAACGGAAGTACAGTGTGAGCTTCTGATCTTAGCTTTACTCTTGGTGACTTCTGTTTTCATTTACTTATGTAAAACTGCAACAAATTAAATCCAAAGCATCATATAGACTTCACATCTGAAAACAAAAATGAATATTAATCGTGATGGAGTTGAGCTGCTGCAGAAATTACTATAATCAGGTGGCACAAAATGATGGTATGAAAAGCAGCGGGTTTTGGGCAGTAGATAAAGAAAATCTCAGTGGGATTCTAAATTAAACAAAGCTTCTTTCTTCTAGCTCAGGCTGAGAAAAAACATGGACCTGACGAATTTAAATCAACGCCTAAATCCGAATTGGTGCAAACACAAAACATACTGGGTAACTAGTTTTGCTGCTTTTTGCCTTCTTTATACATTAAATGCTTTTTTCACCTCCAGCAGAGTTTTTCTACTACGTGCTGCATCTTCTTTGTATTGACTCCAAAGAAAGTCCTGACTAAAAATTTCTGGTTCCCTTTGTGTTTCCAGCGACTCACACATTAAATGTAAAGCAGGATGCATCTAGCTCTGGCTGAACTGTGGCTGTTATACATACAGTTATTGCTAGCAGATTTGACTGGATGATTCAGTTTTATTTTTCAAAGTAATGCTTTCTGTCTATGTGATCTGCATGATTGACATCACATAAAATTTCCATCAGTAAAATTAACCTCAATGATAGAATTGAAATAATTACGTCCTTAATTTCTTCTGATGGCAGGTTCAGGTAGCCTCAACAGTGATGCAAAAGGAAACTTGCATGTGACGTGATATAATTGTATTTGTCCTGGAGGAAAAAAGAGCTCTACTGATTTTTTCATAGACATGCCTCAGAATGAGAGATTTCTGATCTAAGTAGTAGTATTGTTAGTTTTGTGATTTGGAGCAGCATCTACTTACTTCTTGCATTCAGAATTCCAAATTCTCCAATGTTGATTTTGTTGCCTGTATTTTAATCCCCAAGCCGTGCAAAATTCTGAACATAAATCTAAACTTGAGGTTGTATTTATTATTTTTTTTTTTGACTTTGATTAGATTTTTCTAAAGCACGGATGACATACATACAGAATGATGTATGATAAAAGAAAAGATCATCTGCATTTGCAGGACTGAAATGCAGATCTTCCCGTGAAGAGGACTCCTAATGCTTCTCAATAAACATGTTTTTACATAATCCTATTGATTTATGTTAATGTCATACTCTCTCTTTTGGCTTTTTTCATTTACAGTTGCAAGCAGTTTTCCAGAATATACTGAAGTTAAACCATCAGTCAATCTAATTTTCATTCTAACTTTTAATTTTTTAAGCATAATCAACCTTGCATGTTTTTTGCCATGCTTTTAAAGATTAAAATATTAAATTTAATCAAGATACGTCACTGCTTAATTTCAAACTAGGTGGTCATAGTTACTGGTGGCTGTTCATTATCAAATTCTTGTGATTGATGGATCTTTGTATTACGATTAGAGAAAAGGTGATTTCATTCGTATTCCACACATCTTTCTACATGACAAATTGATATGGGTTTTTTTCTTGGTTGGAACTAATTTTTTTCTTTTTTATTAAATATCATTGGTTTCAGGAGTGAGTGGTGGTTTATGAGCCAAAATATAGATCCATACTGTGTCTTGTAATATTCTTAATCAAGTAAAACCTTGATTATTTCTTTTATCATAGCTTCTAATGAAATACAGCCATTTCCTTCTGGATCCAGAATCTCTGATGCTCCAAAAAGTCCATTGCCAGAACTTGGTAATTACTTTCTTTGTAAATTCGAGTAAACTTCAGTTGTTTTGTTGTTTCTGTGGCTGGTAGGTAGGTTTTAATGCTTCAGCTGCAATAATAGCCATCTGTATGTAAAATATGGTAGCCATTAGCTTTTTCTTCACAAAATTTGCAAATTTCTCCTTTCATTCCAAGTCTGGTTTTGCTTTATTGTCATGATAGGATGCTCCAGATTAATGCTTCATTTTAAAAAACAACAAAAAAAAACCTCGTCAGGATATGTGGGCTAACTTCTATCTGTAGAATGATGATCGCAATTTATACTTTACTAGTCTGTACTCTTGATTTTGTAATTTTCTTGGAAGTACCCGACAAACTTCTGGGACTGACTGTATTTCACAGTTGGAGTACTATTCCAGCCAACATCAGTTCTGTGAGTTTTCATGTAGCTTCCCAAATACTTGTATATTTTGTTAAAATAGTGCCATGATTTGTAGATGTTGTTGTGTTTTAAATATTCATAAGTACTTGCTTATTTCTGGATTAATTAGTTTTTTGGTGATGAACTTCAGGACACTGTGGAAAGGCCTGATATGTGAGAAAGTACGGCACTGCTCGCACTTTCAAAATAGTTTTATCTGTGTTGGGGTCAAAAATCTTCTTATGGACAAAGAGAAAACACACTTTTTCTTTCTTTTTTTTTTTTTTTTAAGTTATTTTATATATATACACACACACTTTTTCATGTATGTATATATGTATAGACATATATTTATATATGTGTATATGCATATAAAGCTGAGAATTTATTTTTAATGTAATGGAAATAACAGTCTATCTAATTCAAGAATCATCATTAGTCTAGATTTAACTCTTACAGTAAAACAAAGATATTAATGCAGGTAGAGTACTTAAATACAGAAAAAGCCTCAGTAATAGCAGTAACATAATTAAAATAGTAACACAAAAACTTCTTAGCTTCTACCCTTTTTCCTGGTGTTTTACTTACCCTTCCACTACACCTCTAGGTCCTAAGCTTGGCGATTCATGCTTGTGTTGGTAATGAGTGGGGGTGTTTCAGCAAGTTACGAGCATCTCGAGTCCTGTGCTGGGAGGAATATGATGTTCATGTTGATGATTTCTTCCTCTTCTCTTCTTTCTTCCTTCCTTCCGCTGAGAGAGACCTTATGTCTGGATTTACCATATATAGTGCCATTTGTGTATGTTAGATACTATTTCTGTGTTCTTGTCATTACCCCTAAAGTAAATTTTGTCCAGCTTCAGATGTTCAGTTTTTATACCTGACCATCGCTGAGCTCTTTATGGCATGGAGTCTCCAGTGCCAAGCCTGGTCCCCATCTTTTATCGTCCCATGCCTGTACTCCTCTATGCCATATCCTGTGTCGCCCCTTCTCAAGACCTCTGCTTTCACAACAGAGCTATATTTCTCTACACTGTGTCATTGTGTTAGTCATGAATGTCTCATTCTACTGAAACATCTGCTTGTTACTGCTATCTATATAAACAGCTATTACACTAGTTAACTGGAGTGAACTTGAATCAGTATGGATTTGCATATCACTAAGAATTAGTCAAGAAGTTATCATATAATAGTGCTGGTTTATTTAGACAGCATACTTTTATTTAATGCAGTCTGCCAAATTTTAAAATAATTTCCAGGAACAACTCTTACTTCTTGAAATGCATATTTGAACCAAATTCTCAAGAATATTAAAATTATCTTCACAATTTGTTCTTAATTTGCTACAAATTTTGACAACTCTTTTCCAGATAAGTTTGAGGGATTAGGCTACCTATTTGTGTTCAATGCAGCGAAAGAAGTTTGGTTAAATCCAGTTAGAGGCAGCATTGGAGAGAGAGACAGACATTTGATGATTTAAGAACCTATAAATATAGCTGCAAACCTGAAAATTATTAGGCATGGGAAGTATTTTTGCTTTCTGCTGGGGAATAATAACCTAATCCTATGTTTGTCTCAGTGGTAAAGGTAAAATAATGACAACAGGTGAGGCAGAATACATGCTTCATTCAAGTATTTATTCTGGCTTTGTTCTCCTGTCTTCCATTCCTGTCAAATAGTTCCACTTAGCAAAAGTGCGATTTAATTATGTGAGGCTGGGCCAGCAGTTGGGTCAGCTGGAGCATCTGTGCTCCCCATGAAGTCAATGCTGAAAAAGATATTCTGTGAGAGCAGGGCGGGGGGCGAGTCGTACAGAGATTTCTCTGCACTGTGCCTCTGCATGCCTTGATCACCTGCTGTCATAAAATCAGCAAAGCAAGCAAAATTTAATTTCTGAAGTTTAAGTGTGTGTGACCTGTGTTCTGCCCTAGTTCCCTTGAAGACTTTTTTGTTTATTTTTCTATCTCAATTGTACCAGAGGGAGACATCTCCTGTGTTTTATAAACTTCCTGTGTGGTCGGTATATTTTTAACCTTTCTGAAAAGATAGCTTTGTTAATATGCCTTCAACATTCTGATGCCTTTGGGAGATCTCTCATAGTTCTTATTGACTGTAAATGGATCGATGGAAGATTTTGCCGAAAGCTGTGAATGATACAGCTTTTGTTGGTATTATTTTCTTCTGTATAAACATAGAATAGTTCCAGTTGAAAGGGACCTACAATGATCATCTGGTCTGATCATAGCTGCTGAGTCCAACTTTATTAGGATAGTAACCTCGGATCATAATCTGTGATAAACTAGATTGAAAGTAAATGGAAAAGCAGATCCAATATATGAAAAAAAAGTCTGTTCACTTTTTCGCTTATATTCATGTTGCCTACATTAGAAATGATGATTTGAATGTTTTTTTCCCATCTTGAGCATTTAGAGAAGCTTGATTTTAAGATTCTGGTATAACTGTCTTTCAAAAAACCTCATCTTGATAAAGACCGATTAAAAATACAGATGGAAATTTTCTCTTCCAAATATGTTATAACCTAAATGGGCATAAGTGACTGGTGCAGATAAGTTTACTGGAATGAATGGTACTTACTGGCCTGTACACACAGCTGAATAGGATCTGTTTCTTAGAAGCAGGACAGTAGTGCCAAACCTACGCATGGTGGAAACTTGTTCTTGATGGCCTTTAGGTAAGAATGCCCAATTCCACCTTGATTCTCTGTTTTCATTAAAGCACACTTCAGGTTATCCATACTGCAACATGAAATAACCCAACAGGTCTTTATAATAGTCTTCATTACCGCATCACAGCTAAAAGATGCTGTTTACTAACTTTCATGATTATTTTACTGACTTCATTGTACTACTCTTTTTTTATCTTTTCCCATTACACCTCCTTTTATAATAGTTATACATAATGGAATAGTAACCGGTTTATACAGACCTGCGAGTGATATGAAGATCAAATGTATTGTGTTTGGGTTGTAGCTGCTTCACTGTGAAGAAAAACTTCTTCTTAAGTAACACAGATTCGGCCTGATTAGATAATGTATGCCAAAGTTTGAATGAGGTAAAAATTAATAGAAAGAAGAGACCTTCAAACCAAACAAAAACTTCCTAGTTACAATTAAAATTAAAATTTTTACCACTTGCAAGGAGAGTGTCTGTCTCAGTATCAGAATTTTTTTTGTATTTACTCTTAGCTACTCAGAGTCCAGCCTTGAGATCCGTATCCCTGCCTTCTGCAGAAACCAGAGAGATGGAGATGGGTAATCAGCAGCTTAGTTCAATGATTTCTTTCCATTAGCTTAACATCGCGTAGATCTGCAAATGGTGATTTTAAGATTTGCTTTAGAATCTTGGCTACCAACACTCACAGGGAGCTGCTTATTCACCATTCTTTTGTCTGTGTAATCAGATGAAAAACGTATTTGTTACTGGCTTAAAAACTGCTTAAAAACTATGTTGTCATATCTCATCATTAGCTTCTTTCTTTTTGTATAGCTGCAGTTCATATCCCAGAAAATTTAATAAGAGAAAATTCCTTGCTGATAAGAGTTCTTTTGGGCATATGGAACTCAAATTTTGATGCCAGAAGTCTGTGTTGCAAGCCATCATCTCCTGTTGTCATGGCACAGTTGTCTCACGTCTCACTTTCAGGCCATCTACCATCTTGCTTAGCTTTGCATTAGCATCATCTGGAATTGCACAGCCTTCACTAAGCTATTTGATGCTAATCCATTAAGTCACAGGTGTCTCAGCATTTTAAGCTCAGATTCTTTTTTCAGCTTTTGAGGAAACACAGCCTGTTTCTTCAGGATCCAAACCATCTGGTACCACAGAAGTGCAACCAACCAGATCTGGTAATGATTTCTCATAAGATTAATCCTCTTGACAGTTAGGAATTTTGAGAGGAGACATAGTGCCTCTCATTAAATAGTTCGTTCAGTTTGACATAAATGAAGAATAACTGCTGGTATGGATGTGCTGTATCAAATAGCAGGTTTCTTTATGACATATTATGTGAAATACTGAACTAGTAGTTTGAAGGTTTTTCCATGTTTGGCTACAGCATGTAATTCTTAGCTTTAAAATTAAATCAGACTTGCAGTAAATACTAAATTTAAATAGCCCTGTCCCTGCCTGAATTTCGTAAGTGGAGTATTCTAATTTGCTGAAGTCCTCAGAGTCCTAAGAAATGAATGGAAACTGCAGAAATTCTGACATCTTTTGAAAATGTAGCTCTTCTTTTAGCCTTTCGGTATAAACATAGACATAATTCTAAGTGCGCAGATTTCAAAACTGGCACTATAAAAACATGTCATTGAAGATTCAGACACTGGCTAGTTTGTCCTGAGAAAATTTCTGTGATGTGTTTATCTTGTTTTATAGATGAGTTTATAAGAGCTAGTTATTTACTTGGAGCCACTGTCAGTGATCCCAAAGAAGAAAGAAAAAATAGTAAGATGAGAGCCAGTTGGAAAGATTTCACTTCATTAGCATGCCAATAGTGTAATGCCTGGTGCATACGTTTTTGGAAGAAATTAATTTTTGAAGGAAATCCATTACTAAAGGGAAAATTGATTGCAACTGTCAGCCATTCAGATACCTGACAGAAGACAGTTTATATGTTTCATTTTGTACAGTTCCTGCTTTGTCATCCTTTTTCCTTCTCCAGTTTCGGCACCAGGATATCCTCCTCCTTGATCCTTGGAATTCTAGACAAAAATTCCATGCAGTCCCAGTTTGCTAATTTTTATTCACAAATTGTTCTCTTTTTTTGAGCGACTTTGTATTTCTCCTTTTTAACACTATAGTTCAACTCTTTTTTTGCGCGATTCTGCTAACTATTGGTCTTTAGTTGCATTATGTATTTGTACGTTAATGCATGTTTTTGGAAATTGTTTTCAAGTCATACTTAATTAGTTGTTGTGCATTTCGGAGTTTACCTTTCTGTGGAATATAATGTGTTAAATATTACCTAGAAGTTTCTTCAGCTCATAGAAGAATAGGATGCTGTTGCAGGATGATTCTTGTCACTTCAAAACAATACAGCATGATTTTTGTTTTTATTTTCCAGCTTCGCATGACTTTCTTCATGTTACTTCTACTCCCCAAACTTTTACAGCTTCAGAAATGCCAGACACTGGTAAATTATAGTAATATTATTCCAGAAGCATACCCTTTTGTTTGGTTGATTTGTGCTAAAAAGTTTATTACTGCTTCCATGCTGATGATTTCAGACAGTTACTCCATACTGCTTGCATTGGGTGTTGCCCTATGTGTTAGTCTTTCAAATCCTGTAACAGCATCCTCATTCCTGGGATCAGGCACAGCAAAGATTTAAAGCAAAACTGCAGCTAGCTTACAGAGCCTGAATAATGCAGTACCAATCGAACGGGTGTGTCAGGAGAAGATTTAAATTTTGCAAGGCTTAAGACTGTTACAGTCAAGTAAGATATGATACTTTTTAGTGATAAGGTTGCTTTCTTTCTCTTTCTTTCTGTTTTTCAATGTCTATATACATTTTGCTGTGATTTTTTCCTATGTATTGTCTTAAAATAAGAAAGTAAACACATCTCAGGCCAGACCTTTCTAAGTAAGTTATGGTTTGGGCTACAGCTTTGGAGATAGATGGTTGTTTATCCTGTAGCCTTTGATATGTGAGCATGCTTAAGTTTTTTAAGCATTGCTTGAGCATGAACAAGTACATGCATAAGAGGTGAGAGCAATGGGGAAGGGGTAGGAGGAAGTGGAGGGGAAAGGAAAGCAGTTCATTGCCCAAAACTTTACTCTGAGCAATGCAGCAGTAGTTTACTAAGTTCTCTGCTGTATAACCTACTGGTTCTTGGCATCCCAATACAGTTTTCAAGAGTTCAGTTCTGCTGCACTGTTCTATAAAGCATCCTACTCCCAGGCGATGATTTTAAATCAAGTTAGTTCATTCTGTTATATGGGATACCTGGGACCAAATCTGGCTGAAAGAAACTGGACCAAAATTGAGAAGCTGCACAGAGCTAAGTGACTTAATGAAGTGGTACCGAGAGACTTTAATCTCCCAAAATCACAATTTTTCTGAAATTTTCTGAAGAATTCTTAACTCCATGAAAAAGACGTGGTATAAGTTGTAGAGCTGTTTTTTCAGGTGCTACTTAAGGCAGGTACATGTAGAACTGTATATACATTGTTTTTCAAACTCTTCACACACATGGGAAAACTAGAATAACATCTTCAGCTGAGTAGTTAGTGAGGGTATTTAAAATACTTATTTATATATAAAATATCTCTCAATATTACTTTTTTTTTTCCCCTGCAGCTAGAGATACTAATGAGTTGGAAATATCCATGCCCATAATTACTACAGAACCTCAGTTATTAGAAACAACACTGGGTAAAATTCATAAGATGACTTTAGCTGTAAAGATTTTCTTCTCCTTTTTATCATTGCTGCTGTTTTTTTGAAGCTTTGCGTTGCTTTTGTTGTCACCATCCTAGTAATTCATACCACTTATTGCTGCTATTAACTAGATTCTCATCTGCACTCATCATTCATCTTTGTAGAGGAAGGATCAGGGGCATAGAGGTGGGTTCCCTTCAGTTGGTTGGGTTTGATTTTCTCGTTATTGAGATTCCCAGCTGTGGACCTGCCTTTCTCAGTTTGTGGTTTGGTTTTTTTTTTTCCTCCTGTGCTGAGAAAACTTAGCTGTGAGAGGGAATTAAGTGCTTAACATACATTTCTGTGTAACGTTGCTGTGAAAAGGTGGTTTTGAGTAGCTTTATATTGGCTGGCCCACTGACTGTTTTCTGGATCAAAAGGTGTTTTCTTACTTCCTGCAATTCTTAATGTGCTAAGATTATTAAGTAGTAGTAAGAATTCTCATTAGTACGAATAATTAGGTCACATGGTTTCCACATTGACTTCCACACCAGCCTAACATTTCATGAGACACAGTAGTGCCTAGCTGATTTGCAAGCAAATTTCCCTGTGCTTCCATTTTCACAATGCAACATTTGTCTGCTGAGCCCTGTGCTATCCATAGTAGCTCTGAGGCCATTAAGCCTTTTAACACAAGATTATCTTTTCGGATTTAGGTGAAAGGGAGCCTCTTTCTTCAAGATCCACAACATCTGGCATGCCAGAAATGCCACGAATCTCAGCTGGTAATGATATCTCTCTGCATTGTAGTTCTCCTGACATCTAGGCAGTCTCTCAAAAGACACAGCAATGCTTTGCTAAATGAAGGGTTCATTCTGACTTGCATTGTGTAAAAGTGTAACTGGAGAGAGAGAGAGCAGTTGTATCTGCTGCAATGTTTGAGAAATTTTGAATTAAATGCTGGAATGATAGGATTAATTATTCTTATGTTTGTAAATGATTAGCTAGCTTGTCCTCTGGGGTTGTTGTCCTTTTTTTTGAGGGATTATATATATGGAGGATTCTTATTTGAAATGGTTAAGTAAGTGCTAACATGTCAGATTTGGTCCTTTTGTACATTGGATGCAAAAGCTTCTCCATAGGTGCAAAAAGATTTAGCTACTGTTCTAGAGAATACCCCATGAGTTTTTAACTAGTGGAAAATGCCAGTTACTGCTTTGATTAGTGAGTCATTGAATGTTGCTAGAAAAGGTTCATATAGAAGGGACCTAAACAGAAGGATTTCAATTTCCAAAGGTTGGGAATATAAAAAAATCCCAGAGAAATCACTAGACACCATTTCCTTATTACCACCAACTGCTCCCCCTTTGTGCATGTCTGAAAACTCATCACCAACAGTCTTGTCTTCTGTACACCTGGAGTCAAGCCTGTGGTGTAGTGGAGATGCACAGTGTGAATGAGTACACATAGATTAGATTTTACACTGGTTTATATATTAGGTTCTGGATTTTCTCTCTGCAAAATTCAGAGAGTATGAGGAAGTCACTTCAGTGAAGTTACTTGCCTTCAGTGTACAGTGGGATGATGGACTGTAAAAATGTAAGTAGTTGAAAGATGTGCTGGAATTCTGCAGAAAAATTGCCTTTGGTCACTTGTACGCAGGTATTTCTCTACAGAGTGACTGTCCTTTATTAGTGCCAGGGTCTGAGATTTCTGACCCATAGAATGAAGTATTTGGCAGATTTTAGAGAAAAGTGAGATCAGATCCTGAATTCTGAATCCAAAGGTGTGTCTATTGGTTCCCATGTTCCGTCTGCAATGATGGTTGGAATCGTTCAAGCAAATGTAAAGAGTGGTTTGGTGAAGTAGTCATTTAGCCCTAAATAGAGACCTTTGGGGTGTTGT
>NW_009633669.1:0-4045 GCF_000690535.1 Cariama cristata
TCTGGCATGGCTTGCGTTAAAAAGAATCCCTAGCACCGAGAGAGGAACAGGGTCAACATCTGCCGACAGTCTGACAAGGTGTTTTACATCCCGGCAATCACGCTGCCTTTCCTATTGCCGCACAGCTCCCCTCCGGTCAACCACAGCTTTTTGCACAAAAAGTAGGTACTGCTGAAGAATGAGATTTTACTTTTAAGATGAAAATTTGAGTATTTTCAAATTACTGTATTAAGCAGAGCAAAGTATTTCAAAACAACACTTGGAAACCTAGAATGTCGCTTTACTTGACTGCCACTAGTTTTGCCCCACTGTATGTCAGACAGAAAACGTGTACTGCTGGAGAAGCAAGAGGGACGCCAGCCCGGCAAACACTGCTCTCATTACCTAGATCCAGCTTCCTGGTAAACATGGAATCAACAAAAAATTGACTTTTCAGAGTACTTTATTTTTGCCACCACCAAACTTAAGATGAACTAAGAACAGAAAGACAAAATGCCGAGTGCATACTGGCAGCTGGACAAGACGATCGCCGTAGGTCCCTTCCAACAGAACTCTTCTATAACAAAACCCAAACTTGTCAAGACCATTTATTCTGGAAAAAACCACTCCCAAGGCTACACCCAGCAGCGAAACGCAGCCGCCCCTGAACGAAGGCTGGCAGGGGCAGAAGCACAGCCAGGGTTACATCCATCGCTTCAGCGTCAAAGCAACGGAAGAATTCTTGCATCCTGCGGGACGCGGGATTACACGGCCACCGAAAGCGCTGAGGACAGGGCAGGATGTGTGCTAACACGACAGAACCTGCCAGCCTCCATCAGGGCGACTTGCACGCGCCCAGATTCACCTCCACACGTCCAAAGTTGCTGGGGCGGCAGGGTGGGCAATCCCCCCCTCAACAGGTATTCACAGCATCTAAATTTAGGCAGCCAACTTGGGCCTCAATTAGGACTTTGTTCTCTGCATGACAGCTAGAGACAATCCAGGATAATTCAGAGCCTAACAGCACTTGAGGTACAAAAGAGGAAATTGCATTTTTGAACGGCGACGGAGTTATTATCTAAGTATCTCCTCCCTATCATCTGCTCGCTGCTCAACACTTTCGTGTCACGGCTCTGTTAATTACCAGGTTATCAGAGCCTTCACAGCTAGGCAGAAGCTGAACCTCTAAGCCTACAAAAATAAGCATAGAAAAAAGCCCTGAGCCCGTCCATCCCAGCACCTGATACGGAGAAGAACACGGTAACTGGCTACAGCTCTGAGGGGCTTCAGCATGATGTCCGAGACGCCTCCTCCTAGGGAGTTTGGCTGAAAGCTCTGACGTCTCCATGCCGTAACCCAGAACTCAAGACAGACCTCAGCAGATGCTCCAACACAAATCCAGCCGAATCAACAGGCAGGTCCGACAGCTCGCTCCTGTCCCGACAGAAGGATGGAGGGCTGTGCTGCCGCACCGCACGCGTGGAGAGCGACCCTGCCGCTTTCATTCCAGCGGTGCTCTTCAAAAGTGATTAAATATCCTGGCCAGATTAAAGCCTAGAATAATCATTTGCAAGCAACTGGTAAGGATCTAGAGCCTACTCCAAAAAAGCAGAATTAAATTACACCCACTCACCCCACATACAGTCTTTTATCCGTGCAAATTTTGGCAGACACCCTCGTAGATCATGGAGTCAAGGCATTAAGTGCTTGTAGTTCTCATCCACCTTGTTTCATTAAAGCTTTTTTTACCGTTACAGCTTTTTACTAAAAGCTAGGAAAACAAGAGTTTCAGTGACCCACAGAAATGAGAAGATAGCGTCACACTGATCATTTGTTACACAGCAGTGAATTAGATTGCTAGTGAAGTACAACTGCTTTGCTACTGCGGTACTTCTTTCCAAGGACATAGTATTTTTGGCGCTTGACAACGTGTAGGCTTTTCAATATTACCAGTTCATAAGGACCAAGCAAACCAAAGCTGGAACAAAGACGCTTTTTGCAGAAGGTGGCTCTCTGGACCTGTCAGCAACACACTCCTACACCCACGTGCAGCGGCTGGTTCACAGCTTTGTGCGCGGGCAACGGCCAGCGCCGTGCGTGTTGCGTACCTCGGACTTTTATTCCGAGTTCACATTCTATAGGAAACACTGGAAAAAACAGAGTGTGCTAGAACTTCAGGCTTCAATTCACAGGGCATTTTCAGCGACTGTTTGTAACTCAACATGAGGATATTATACAGTATGGAAAACACAAGAAGGTAAAGTTGTTTTAATACAGTCCTACTCATGTAGCAACAGCCCATGTAGCAGTTTCTGTATTTATCCTTCTGCAGCAGTTTTCAATAGCAACCTCTTTGGCTTCTCATTTTCTAACATGAAGTTTGTATCGTACCCGGCTGTAAGCAGAGGTTGCTCGCGTTGCGTGCTCTCCGCTCCGCTTTCAGCGACACAAACCAACGGCGCTCCCCCGGTTACGGTGAAGATCCACCCCTGCCGTTCCACACCTGCCCCTTTAGCTCCACATACGGGCACCTTTGCCGTGCATCAGGGGTAGCTTATGGGTTTTGTGCTTTGCTTGTTGGAGGATTAAAATGCACTTAAGCAGGAAACAAACTCTCACAAACTTAAAAATATTTCTAACGGCTCTCTTACGAAATACAACACAAGACAATTCCGTGTGGAGCGCTGCAAGAGGCTCACATGCCACACCACATACAGTAACGCGCTTCCTCGCTCTGGTCCATACCCTCAACTCCTGTTTATTCAGAAGTGCTACGGCACGCGAGTACTCTCTACTTCCCTGATGTAATGCTGTGATGCGTATGGAAAAGCAAGCAAAGCTTTTAATACAACACCGATGGAGGTGATGTAAAACAAAGGTGGTAGGAAGCAATTTTGAAAAGCCCACACGAGATAAGCAGATAGGAAACAGCAGGACCGTCCACCACATCAGTAGCAAAATACTTTTCCCCTTAACGCTACAAATATTCCTGAATACTCGGACACAACGGGAGTGCCTCAGGAGATCTCCACTGCCCAGCACAGCATCTTCAAACCAGCATGAGAGACAACAGGGGGTAAAAAGTTTATCAGAGCATGCTTAGTCGCGTACCCCGATCAGTCAGGTCTGTGGTGGAGTATGAGCAGACACAGAGTAAATCGAGCAGACGCACAGCTGAACACCTGACACTCAACAGCAACTGCTGCCCGAGACTTGAAGACCCTTCCCCGGTATGTGTAACCCCCCTTGGTGCCCCTCTAAAGAGCCAAAAGGGCGAGGAGGACGTCTGCCTGCCCTGGACCACATGCACACAGACCATACCCGATCCCAGCTCGGAAAAGGTAACTAACAGGGTAAAAAAAAACAGAGGACAAAAGTACTGCAACTTCAGGGAGCAAAGCAATGCAAGGCAGTTTTATATAAATAACCACCCAAGCCAACGAGATTCGTTAGTGTACTGCGGTCTCCAGAGGGACGTGGTAATGGCCACAGCGTTGGTGATGCTTCACTTCAATCCAATTCAAGCACACCAGGGAAAAACAGAGTGGCAGAGGGTTGCCTGTTCCTATGGTTCACTTCCAAACTTGACTAACAAAAAACTAGACAAAGGAAGAGAAGAGCTCAGGCAGACCTGGTTTTACACCCCTTGAAGGCAACAAAGATTTACCAGATGTACAAAACTATACAGAAGTACTTCAAACACCAACAACGGAGGTTTGCTACTCCTCCTTTCCCAGGAGAAGGGCTGATACGAGCACTTCGCCGGGGGAGCAGGCACAGCCCTTCCTTTCAGCTTGGGGCTGCGACCACCCCTCTGCAAGAGCGTGATGAGCACTGCACCAAGAAACTCCCGCCGAGAGAAAAGTAAATTGGAATACACTCAGCAGAAAAAGATGTAAATGTTCTGCTCTACACGGCCTTACTAGCTGCCGATTTACGGAGCACTACTTGAGAGCGCAGGTTGGCTTTGAAAGGAAGGAGGGAGGGGAACGAACGCTGCCTACCACCCGCAGCAGACGGACCCCGGCGGTGCGGGCTTCGCCCCCCGGCCCAGGGCGCTCCGGCG
>NW_009633670.1:0-20210 GCF_000690535.1 Cariama cristata
GCCAGGCGGCCCCTGCACCCGCCGGGGGTCCCAGGCCTGGTTTGGTTTTAAATCAGTATCAGTATTCTCCAGCCTTGGCACGATCGAGCTGCCTGCCGCTGGCTGCTGTCCTGCAGGAGTCACACAGGGCCGAGTTCCTGAGGTGGCATTTCAGGGAGGGCAGAGCACTAACCAAACTAGGTCCCTAGAAACCCCGGGAATTATTACAGTAGCTGAGGGTGGAAGACAGGTCTTATTTTTCTCCTGTTTCACCAGTTTCCTGGACTTCAGCTTTTGGCAGCATTTTGTGTGCCATTAAAATCCTTTGTTCTGACTTGTTCTCAGACTCGCGAAGGTGTGGGAAGGGACTGAAAGCCAGCAGGCAGCAAACAATAAGCAACGGTTCTGTGCAGAGTTAGAGGGGCTCGGGGAGCTCTAGGTCCTCAGGCTCACCCAAAAGAGACTTCTAAAGGTCAGTAGCTATAAACACATGTAAATCTACAATTAATAATAACATGCTAGTTTTATATATTCATCTCTGACACATATCAATCTGCAATTCAGTCTGATAGCGTTCTTTTCAGATGAAGTAGTTCTCCTGTGGTTATATCCCCTTTTTGAGTGGATAAGGATAATCAAGGTTTTCCATAAGAGTTTAAAGCTTAATAGAAATTGGATCAAAACCGGAGCAAGGCTGTAGTCCAAACTCCAGCTGCTTGGTTGGGGACGTGGATGTTAGAAATAGTATCTGCTTTGTGTCACAGATTTAGCTGTACTCGCCTGCTACAACGATGGACAGCGAAGTACAAAGGGATGGCAGAATCCTGGATTTGATCGATGATGCATGGAGGGAAGATAAATTGCCGTACGAGGATGTGGCTATCCCTCTGGTAGGTGAACTGCTACTTATCAATCTGAGTTAAGGCTGGTGTGTTTATCACAGCCCCTTCCAAGAAACGGCACAGAGTATTGCCTGTGGTGCAGCTAATTTGTACAAAAGGTTCCCAGGATGGATCTGACTCACTCTTTTCTTGTCCTATATGCCAGTCATTCCTGTATGCATATATATGAAGACATAGGTGTTTCTCTCCCCATTCCCCTGACCAGCTGCCAAATCTCCTTGGAACTGGAGTGCCCTTCCCATTGCACATCAGGGAAAAGTAGAATTGTCCTTTCTCTGTGCTTCCCCTTCACGTTACTAGTGTTTGAAGTGGTTTCCTAGTTGGTTTGTAGAACAGAGAGGATCAGTCTTATGCTGACGGTTACACTTCATTTCCACTTTCTGAAATTCCATTAAAAGAAGCTGAAATTTTTTCAAATGTCTTCCTAATCAGTCTTTTCCAGATACAGTGCTGCTGTTGCCAATTCAAGGATAGTAGTGAACAAACTGGCATCTGCAGTAGGGCTCTTGCTTATAGCGCTGCATCCAACGCATGGCAGCTATCTTTTCATCCAGTGTACAGCTACGAGGCCAGAGGGGTGCGGCTGGGGAAAAGCTACCTCTGATCCCACAAAGCCCAGAGTTGAAGCTTCAGACCTCCCACGCTGATGCCTTTCCTTAGCTGTTTTGAAACTTCCAGGGAAATGAGAGGTAGCTGAGGATTTTCCCTTTCCTTGTTTTCTGTGGTACACAAGCTTTACCCTGGCTAGCACTGACAAAGCAGTCATGCTAAGATGGTGAGGACAGATAGGCTCTTAATTTCTTTTTGCACAGAGACATTTCCAAATTGCTAGTGACATGGCTCAAGCTTTAGCCCTTACACCACTGTCTTTTCAGAGAGGGCAAGGAGCAGCCACACACCTCCAAAATCCACATATATGGCACATGAGTTTTCCTGCCAGGATTTGGGCTTGAGGGAATGATCTTGCAGAACTGTGATTCTCAGATACAAGAGCCCAAACGCCGCGTTGCTTGGGATAACCTTTTATTAGGCAGGATGAATACTGTAAACTAGTTCCTTGCTGACATTTGCCTTTACCCTGTGTCCAAACACTACTGTTTCTTTTCTTACAGCCATCTCTTGAGCTACTTACAGTCACAGACAGAGGGCAGCCCCAGAGCAGGTAGCCTCATCAACTAACAATAGAAAGAAAGGCCTGGCTGTGGATATAAAGATCGCCAGGGATGGGATTGGCTCTGATCACATAGGAAAAAACCAGCACAAATTCACAGGAGACTTATCAGCGGCATTGTGAAGGAGCAAACAGAATGGCTGTCAAGTGGCATTTGAGCCTGTCCTGAGCATCTGATCCAGTGCTCGCTCAAGAGATTCCTATGAACTCAAATGGGCTCAAATCATATGCTGTTTTCAAAACTGAAAAATGTTATTTAGCTCACGCTGGGATTTCCAAAGATCTAGAACTCAGAATTCTTACCCAAATGGTATCTGGCAGAATAACAGGCACTCTGTGAGACTGCACCGATACAAAGAGAGAGAACAAATAATATAAGCAAAGAAGGAAAATGAAATCTCAGTTAAACTATACTTTCTACTTACTGTGTCATGAGCAGCTCTGTGTTACACCTGGTAGGGGTTTCTGACTTCTGCTGTTGATATAGCACAGCCACACCCAAGTTCAGCATGTAGAAAGCGGAAGGATTTCTCACCTGCCATAGAAAAGTAACATGTTACAGAACCAGTTGTCTTAATAACAGCTATAATAAATGCAGTATCTGTATTCTTGGCCACAGCAAAAGAAACACATTGCAAACAAGCAATGGAATAATTACATCGTACTATTATTTACTTATTTTGCATTTGTTATATATTCTCCTTCTTCACTGCGAGTGCAATCTGAGTGTATAGCAAGGCCCCAGGGTCCTGGAAAACCAATTTACCTTTCAGATTAAGCACCCTATTCATGTGAAAAGAATATTGTTCATAACTGGGCCTAGTAACATTTTTAAGTGGATCAGTATGTATGATACATATTGTTCAGATGCACCCTCTGGTCTCATTTGTGGATTTTTGTATTTATCCATATGAAGTCTTAGTAACCCGCTCCTTTCAGGAAGCATATTATGTGTGGAATCCATTGTTTTGTTCTCAGAATGAGCTTCCTGAACCAGAGCAAGACAACGGTGGCACAACCGAGTCTGTGAAAGAGCAAGAAATGAAATGGACAGATTTGGCTCTCCAGTACCTCCACGAAAACGTTCCACCCACAGGAAACTAGTGAATCAGTGAGATTTCATGCACTGGATGCATAAATGCAATATAAAAAGTATTTTCCAGCTTACCGTCGCTGTCATAAGCTTCTCTAAGGAGGAAATGACGTTTCTGAAAAAGGCTTGGATTCAAACAATGGTTCTACTCACATTGACCAAACACAGTTTAAAAAGGTTCTATAAGGAGTGTGAAATAACAATGGCTATCTGACACCTCAGAGCTAATATCAGAATGTTTCTCTTATGTAAAATTATTTCGTATCTTCTGTTAAATTGTTCTTAAGTTGGTGCCAATTCTGATCTTAAATGTTTTCTACATGTGATAAAAGAAGTAGTTTTTACTGTCTCCAGTTGTTATTGATTTCAAAGCTCACAATGGGACCATTTCTGACTCGGAAGGCTTATGTCCTAAGGAAGTATACCCGTGTAGTCTGTGGTTAGAGTTCAGTGTACAAAAACCAAATAGCCCTAAGTCAGTTGTGACCATCTTTAACTAGTGTGTGGCTGAGGGGTTGTGTGGGGCAGGCATGAAAGATTGGTCGACGGGACTCAAGAGCTGGAAGTTATCTGTAAACACAGGCAGTTATTTGAACTCCTCATCTCAGGATTTGATGGTGGTGGACAGCATTTCTAGTGCTGACAACCTGGGTATGTTTGCCAATACGCGTACTGTAAACAGAGTCTCTTAAGTTATGCTAAAATGGTGGTTACTCAAAATCATTGTCTTTTGAGGGATGATTGAGAGTGCAAGGAAGTGCCTGCCAGTCCCGGTGTACCACCTATTGAACTGACAGCCACTTGGATGAGCGCTCTCAGATGGGAAATCACTGAGGAAAGCAATGGGGAAAAGAAACAAGTGGGGCTTAGCTTCAGGCAATAAACTGTTACCTCTTTTTCTGCTGAGAAGAAAGGCAGGGCACTCTTGGTTTCTTTATCTCATTTTATCTCTGATTCTCAAATGTCTTTTGCAGCAGGTAAAAGCCTTCTGTTCATCTTGCATGTTTCACTGTTGGACCGATTCCTTCGCACCATTGGCAGAACTTGCTAAGGAGAAAATATTTTGACAGAGTTTAGGATTAGTGGTAGAGGTGAGAAAGGAACTGGAAGGAAAACAATGTTTCACATTTTCTTTTGCCAGTGCATCAGAAAAAGCACTTCCCTGGAGCTTGCAGCTTCTAGACTCTACAGAAGTTTTTTGGTGTCTTTCCTCAATGTTTATCCTCTTCAAAATATCAAAAAACAACTTTTGCCTGTGTGAATACCAAATAGAATCACAGCACGGCACACATCCTGTGAGATTGTGATTGCTGAGCTGCATGAGGATGGAGAGCTCAAGGTGCTTGTGGAAAAAATCACGTGTGCTGCTGGGCGCGCGCACCTATGTCTGAGGCATAATCCGTGCCTGTGCCAGACAAGCAGCACGCACTTGTCTGAACAAGAAGGAGCTGCAGAGAGCCAGCAGGCAGAGTTAAGGATTAACCCAAGAATTAGCAAAGTCAAAAAGCTTAATGTGTACAGCATGAACCAAAGAAACAGCTATGCAGCTGCGAACTGTAATAGTTCAGCTCCTGACTGGATCATCACCAGGGAGAAAAAAAGCAGAGCCTGTGCTTAATGAGGTGTTTCTGATCCTCCCCATGTTCCCTTTCCCTGGCCTACGTTAGAAGAATTTGCTAAGAAAACATTAGGCAAAGCTACCACACAGCTTCTGTCCAGCAGTCGTCTCTGCTCTCTCTTCCCCTCCCTTCTCTCATCCCTTTACATACTGCCCACCACCCTCACTTTTCCAATTTTGCCACGAGATCTTTCAGCTCCAATTTCAGACTTCCTTTCCTGCCCCTGCCAGTTGTCTCTCTTTGCATCTGCCATCTTCTTCCTCTCACCCAGCAGGGAAAAAAGAAAAAAAAAAAGCCTTTCTTACTTGAATTAGAGCTGGATTCATGAGGTTCCAGCAGGTCTGCAAGAAAATGTGGGGATGCCAGCTGTACATGTATCATCCAAGACAGCAGTTGCTTGGCAGCCCCATGGAGACCCAGATTACCTCGAACTGTCACAACATAGCGCTGTGCATCTGCCTCCTGCCTGAGTTGACAGGGTCTTGTAAGTTAGAAGGGGTGCTGAGGAGGAGAGCTGGAGGGACATGGGAGAGTAAGGATCATCAAGAATGCTACCAAGGTAGGGCCCTGTGAAACTAAGTGCTGGCCCAGCCCAGATGCTTATCAGACTTGCAGTGACACCTACAATCTTCCCTGCCTTTTGACATTCTTTGCAAAAGACAAATAGACATGCAATAATTTCCTTAATTTCAACACCTGTAGTCAAATTGCTGCTTACAGCGTGATACCAAACCATTTGTCTCTTTGATTAGTCATTCCCCAGGGTGAACCTTAAAATAAGGAAACCTGGTAGAACAGAAGGTGCCCCACCTTTTTAAGAAGAAGCTTTAGTTGTATAACTAAAGACTGGTCTTCATTTCTCGGCCGGTAACTTCCTCCTTTCACCACACCTACTGTTCCTGGCGGAAAAAAAGAATAAACTGTTGTCAGAGACAGCAGACACATGCCAAAGAAATTGTGGGATCCTTAAAATCTTTTACCTGTAGAAGTTCCATGTGGAAGTCCATATGCTGAAGCTGTGTGTCGTGTTCATCTACCTTTTGTATGGGGTGAAAACAGGTAAGAAATCAACCGTTTGTTTTGAATGTTTTTGTCAAATATAACATGCTTTCTGTGCTTTGCAGAAACATGAATCTACCTACCCTCTGCATTATAGTTACTGTGGAGGGTTTTTCACTAGCATGATTTATTTTGGCAAAGCAAATTACACTGGTTACATGAATGTAGTCAGCTCTAAGAGTTCCAAATGTAAAACCAGAAGTCATTTTTATTATCTTTTCCTCACTTTGCAAACATTTCTCTCATATAAGTACTATCCATCAACACTGAAAATGTCATTTGAAATCTTCAGAGAAGAATGATTTCTTTTCAGCAGTGTCTTACATGACAGACGCGAAGGATGAATTACCATTTATGAACAATAAGCCTCATTTGATATCCTCACAGCCCTATCAAGAATCAACCCATATAACAATAAACAAATGTACTGCCTTGCGTTAGCATACACATGGGAGCAAGTCAAGTTATAGATCTCTGCTTCATAGGGAAAACAAACAGGATTAAAAAAAAACAAAACACAACAGTATTCTAATAAATACTAACTTGTATTTCACCAGGTTCTCTGGAGTAATCTTGGGGTTGCAATTGGCTTAGTTCGTTAAATGTGCTGTAGGAAATGTAGTCATAAGAAGTGCAAAAAGAGAATTGTGTGAAAAGGCACCAAGGAAACCCAGTGAGATGGTGAAGACCAGTTTAAGAGGTAGAGGGCACACTCCCTCTGTGGAAAAGTGATGGAAATCTTCACTAATGCTACGAAGAGCTGCCGTGTGGTAGTGAAGTGTGCTTAAAGCCGAAGACTCATTGTTGATGTGTAAGGCCAGTCTGTTGAAACACACTGTAAAAAGTCCAGGCGAGGCAACAGCGTTTTGAGTGTCAGTGAAACTGCAGACAAAGACAGAAGCAGCAACACGCTTATCTGAGATCCACGCAAGGTGTTGACCGGGCGAGCAGCCCCCTTTGCGGGCTCTATGTGGCAATACCGTCTCCCAAAAACCACAGCTAGCACAACTACGAGTTTGACCAAGTGACCACTGACCCACCGAACTGAAAATCTATTGGAACTTCACTTTGCAAGAGGACAGACTGGTGAGAGGTAAAAAATTCAGCTGCTGTTCTATTCATACAGACAGCCCCAAAATGCCACTATTGCGAACCCTGCCCATCCATAGGATGAACATCCAGGACAGAAGGAAGAAAACGCCTCCAAACACTGCGTCCAAGAAAGGAACGAGAGAGAACAGGGGAAGGCAGGCCTTAAGTAGCACTGACTGCACTAAATACCACGGAGTCTGCCTGGGATCATTCTCGTGGCCACAACGCTCCCACCTGGGAGTATATAACTTCAGAATATATATATATACACACACATGTGTAACTTCAGAACCAAGTTATTCTGAAGATGCCCCTTCTGTTGCAGTAGCACCTCAGAGGCAGATCTCAAGCTCGAGACAAAAGATGTCCAGCTCCCTCGTAGGAACATGGGTTTAACAGATTGGTATGCCCCCTGGTACAGGTGCTGAGATGTCAGAGCACCTTGCCCAAGAAACTAGTGTTTGCTGTCCAATTTTACAGATCAGAAAAGTGAGCAGAGGGAGAAAAGTGAATTGCCTGAGGCCGTTCAGCAAGCTAATGGCCAAGACAGGGCTGGGAGCGAGTTAACGGGACACTGGGTTAATTGCCACATTTATTCACCTTTCCTGGAGGGAAGAGGTCTGTTGGACAGGGGTTAAGTACAGTGCCAGGGTGTAAGTTTCCTCCTCCCTTGCTTGCAGAGTTAATCTCAATCAGCCTCTTGCCTCATCACAGAAATCATGTTGGAGTTTCAAAGACACTTCCAGCCATTTGGGTAGGATTCATAGTGCTTATCAGAATGAAGAGCAAAGCCAGGATAACCGGCTGTCCTCATGTGTCAGCTTTTGTTACGCATGGTGGACGAGTCTGGGACACAAACCAGCCAGCCAGAAGAGAAGCTGGCAGGTTTCCCCCCGCTATTAGCACTGATCTGATTTTGTTAATTAAAACAGAACAAACCTAACAGACTTGGTGCAGATGTAACAAGGCTTTTTAAACAGTTCCTGTGTTAGGTATTAGCAAATGCCGATCAGCTCTTTAAAAGCTCTTCTTTACCAGAAGGTTTGGGCTGCTCTGGTGACAAACATAGTGCTCCTCTGGGCAAGTCTCGGCACAATGCAGAAGATACAGAAACAAATTAAGCAATCAATGCAATCTTGCACCACATAGAAGTAATTCTTGCCTGGCATTTCTGCCTGTATTACTACAGCTTCAGTGGCGGTAAAGGTGATTAACAATACTATATCATACTAATACTAGATAATAACTACAACAATTTGTAGTTATTAGTAAAAAATAAATATAATTGTATTTTTTTATGTTACAGTAGCACCTAGAGGACAGTCATTGAGTATCACTGTGTATGCTGGTGTATATCAGAAAAAAAATGATAACTTTTCTCTACTAGTTACTTTGAGATCTCCACACGAGCAGTATCATAGGAGAACCCTTGCTGCTGTTTCTCTGGAGCATCTTGGCCCTGTGACAATGTGGTAAGAGCAAGGTGGTCAGGAGAAAGCCACCCAGGTCACCTTTACTCTTGTAAGCAGGGCCCAGAGTCACGCTGCCCCTGGGAGCCCCGACTGAAACATTAGAGAGGCAGAACACCCTCAATTCAAAGGCCACCGATTTCAACCAGTGTTCACTGGGCCTGGCTGAGGGTTCATTTTCCACTGCTCCTGTTCCGCTATTCATATTTTACCATAGGCTTTATACAGGAAGGGCTCCATGGATTTCAAATGTTAAAATTTATTTCTGAATTTATGGTAGCAATTTAAAATATCCAGTTGGACTTAACTGCAACATCCTTTTAGCCTATTAACTTTTATTTCTGGAGCTCCTGGGGCTTCTACAAAGTAATTAGCAGAACTATGGCAACTGAGCAGATTATTTTATGCACTGGGCACGTAGCATTCATATCACTCTCATGCTGCTGATTTCCATAGGAGGACAAAAGGGAAAGTTGCTCGCAGAAACTGAGAGTTTCATCATTTAGAAATTAAAATGCACTGAGTATTGGAGATTTGCTAGAGTACAATTACAGCTGCAGGTTTTCTAAACCCTTCTACCTACTGCACAGGCCTTTAAGCAACAAAGATCAGGAAGATTTCTCTAGCCACTGCAGCCTGAACAATTATTCCAGCCCAGGGTGTATGTGCGAGAAAGACACTCTCTCCCACAAGGTTCTTCAGTAAGATTAAGGGGATTTGGGGAAAAGGATTGTGAGCCAGGAAGAGGCTACAAAACCTGGGAGGGCCTTCATAAGCAGTGTCTGTCTGTAGACAGTTATTCCATTCCCTGCCAGTGCCCTGCTGGAGACTGTATTGGACTCTGAAGGCTCAGCTGGTGTTCTGCTGGAAAAGCAAGGAACAAAGGCAGGCTTTCAAATAGCAGAGACCATCCCATGAAGCAGGACTTACAGAAAATCTGATTACTCTTCAGCTGTGTATAAGGCCGTATCAGTAACATATCTCACACAGTCAAAGGGCGTCCCATTTCGCAGTGTGAAATAGCAGGCCGCATCTGCAAATACAAATGAAGCATTGAGCTGGCCCTCAAAACAGCAAGATCCTCTGCAGCTTGTCAGCTCCAGACTGGAGTTACAGACCAACCCTGAGGACCTCTCTTTATCCTAGAACCTGTCCAGAGCATCCGAGTGTGCTCTCAAACCAATACAGCAACCATCCTAGTTGTCAGTCTCTAATACCTTCCTCACACTAGTGGGATTTTTGGAGAGAGCCCATGCCATCTCCCAGCTGCTAGTGGAAGCAGGACTGTGGTGTTCCAGGGAATGCTGCTCCAAGAAGGTACCACTTGTGGTCTTTGTTCCAACATAGCAAGAAAACCTAAGTTTCAGGGTAAATCCAGTCATGAACATGATGGAGAGGAAAGGAGCAGCCCGGCTCAGACAGCTCACAATGTATGTTCCTCTGCCTGTGCAGGGCTGGCAGGTAGAAAAGGTCAAAGCAAATGCATTGGTGCTAACCTCAGGATTTGCCACACTGTGCTCTTTTCAGATCCCGGGGAGACATGCCCTGCGTTCACAGCTCTCAGCATCGGCAATGCTTTGATAGGGACAGACCTGAAAGTGAAGCTGCTGCTGTACACCAGACAGAACCCAAACTGTGCTGAAGAGCTCGATTCAACAGCCTCCAAGTATCTAGATGTGACCAAGAAAACAACCTTCATCATCCACGGCTACCGACTCACAGGCTCTACCCCGGTCTGGATCCCTGACTTGGTACATCTCCTGCTTTCTGCAGAAGACATGAACGTCATCCTTGTAGATTGGAACCGGGGCGCAACAACTCTCATCTACAGTAATGCTTCCAGAAACTGCAAGAAAGTTGCTGAGATTCTGAAGAAACTTATTGATGAAATGTTGGTAAGTTGAACGTTCACACTACGGTATAGTCATTAACTCACAGGATGTAAAGGGCACAAAGGAAGTGTTTAAAAACAGCAGGATGTCCGGGGAAAACAAACTCCGAAAAAGGAATACATTAGTTTTTAGAAGTGCAGCTATACTGCAATGCCAAATTCTACCCTCGGACTTGGTATGATGGTATTTTGTTGCAATATGCAGTTTACACTCTTAAGTCTTTACATTTCTGGATACAAAACTCTGCAGCATTGTTTTCCCTCTATTTCCACTTTCTCCATGTCTGAAAGTCAGCTTATGGGGATCAGCTACAGTTTCCAGCTCCTCTGTGCTGTGGCACAGGCAATGATGACACTGGATCATTAGGATCTTTTGTGTCTGCTAACACCTTGCAGGAACCACACATGGGCAACTGGAGTTGTAGTCACGGGGCCCACGAATACTCGTTCCTGTCCACACCTGTAGTCACTGCCCCAGGAAAATACCACCATTGCCTGGACTGCTCTCAGCACAGCGCTCTCAGATATGGGCCTCAAACAGGAGTGCGGGTTGTACTGTGGGACTATCAAAGGGGGAATATTTACACAGAGCAGAACACATCAAGGGAAAATGTGGGAAAAGTAGGGAGATGCATTTACATTCCTCCTCCTGATATTTTTTATGCCTTTCACATGCCTAAAATCTGTGACGATGAGTACTCTGAAATCTCAGGTTGATGGAGCATCGCTTGACTCCTTGCACATGATAGGAGTGAGCCTGGGAGCACACATCTCTGGCTTTGTGGGACAGATGTTTGATGGTACACTTGGAAGAATCACAGGTAAAGCCTTTCCTCCCATCAGTCCTTTTGCCTGGAGGATAGCTGTCCACCGTGAGCTGCTCATTACTGAAGTGATGCCATCCACACGGTTTTGCCTTGCAGGCCTTGACCCAGCAGGCCCCTTGTACAGAGGAAAGCCGCCTAGTGAGAGGCTAGATCCTACAGATGCACAGTTTGTTGATGTCATTCATTCGGACACCGATGGTATGTGACATTTCTCCTCTTTGCCATTATGAGCAAACCTAGAGACTGATGGGGAGTACAGGGAAGTGGGGGCTCTGGTAGGCAGCAGTGCTGGGGGGATCCTTGCTCCTTTGGCCCAGGAGAACAGCGGTCTCCTTCACTGGTGCCCTGAAGGGGTCTGTGTTCCTGTGTTGCCTGCATTCCTTTGGGAGCTACTGTTTTATTTGCATTTCAAAACATGCTGCTGGTTTATAGCAATTACAGCCTTGTGGCCCATGAAGGACGAGGACTTCAGCACGGGTGTCGGAGTGCCCCGTTGCTACCGCAGCAGACAGTCCTGCTGGAGCAGTTCCCTGCAAACTCCACACTGCGGGGTCAAGCTGCAGCCAAGAACACAGCATCTCAAAAGCTAATCACACAGCTCAATGCCTTGAACAGCAGATCGGTTATCCCCAATCCCGTGGCTCCCTGCGTGATGCTTCCAGTCTTCATCCCACCTCCTGCGGGCTAAACCTTCCTCTGGGGCAAATCCAGCATCTCCCTCAGCTCTCTCCTTTCCCAACCAGTGCACAGCATGTCTTCAAACCCGCCAGCTAGGCCAGCAGCGTCACGCAAACCCTCTGCTCTGCTCCCACTGCCATCCTACCCCTAGCATTTGGCTTTCCCACCTCATTGCTGCCTCTTGTCTTCTCCCAGTCCCTCTAAGAAGTTGGACTTCAGCAGCACAGCAATAGCCAGTGTTTCGCACCTCTTTTCCTCTCCTGCACGCAGCAACACAAAAAGCCACATTTTGTACTGTCACACGGAGACTTATTTTAGGTATTTGATACTATTGCTAAAATGACACAGCTGGGTCACAACCATTTGGCCTGCTGCATGAATAGATGAATGACATTAATATTGCTGCACAGGCAGGCATCCTAGAGCTAAATAACTATTATTTTTTCCAGTTAGTTTTTTATGTTTCCTTCTTCTGCATTTTATGATGTAATATTCCCTCCCCTCACCTCTGATACTTTCTTTTGTCAGGACTAGGTTACGGAGAAGCACTAGGCCACATAGACTTCTACCCCAACGGCGGGACCGACCAGCCTGGCTGTCCACTGACAATATTTTCTGGTAATTAATTCTGCCTTGAATTGCACAAACACTGACAAAATGTTTCCAATCAGAAAAAGAGGAGAAGGCCAGAGAAACATCATCACTGCTTAGAAAATACATGAAAACCATATTCTGGGAAAGCCGTGATAGCAATCTCTTCCCAGCACTGATGTGGCACGCTGACGTAACAGGAGTTTAGCTGATGTGCAGCAGGCAGACATACGAGTCAAGGGTGATCCTTCTGCTCTCTGTCACAAATGCAAATGGGATTAACTTTCCATGCCAAAAGTCATCAGGTAAATTTGTGCTTTCATTTTGTGATTACGTTTAGAAAACCTGTGGGATTTTATTTTTTTTTTAATTACTTAGAACACACACAAAACCCCAAGGACTAGCAATGGCAAGAACCTGTTGAGAAAACAGGTTCAAGATGAATGTGGGGTAGGCACTTACATAGACTCCAATGCGCCTTTCTTGGCAGTGACAGACAGTGCGGTCTGGCAGGTAGAGCCCTAGTCTTGAATGTAAGAAAGCTTTTTTCCTTTCCAGCCTAGCAGCAGAACTGGTTTTATGAAAGCTGGGTGAAGAAGATACCTCACAGAAGAAAAGGCAGTAATATGAACTCAACCCTTATCAGATCCAAGAGAATGTACATAGGAAACCAGCCTGAAACAAAAATCCATAGGAAATGAGGCTTCACTCATTTTGCTGCTCATGTAACAACTCATTTTATTAGTTGTATCTTTCTAAAGCGTTTTTTACACCAAAAATGGAAGACCACGTGCAAAAAAAAAAAAAGCAATATCCAACTGTCAGGCCTGAGGTCAGAGAGAAGAGGGGAACACCTGAGATGCAGTAGGATCCATAGCTGGATCCTCTGGAACTGCAGTAACAATACGAACAAATCTGTTTTTAAAACCAAAAAAGAAGAAAAGTAGGCACAGGCAGAGCTGAGCGCACTCAAAGGGAGAGGCTAGTGCCCACTTACCGTTCTGCCCCAGCCCAGTGCCCCCCAGTGCAATCTGTTGTGTTCAGACTGGTCAGTGACTGTTCACATGTGTGTGGTTTTTTACTAGTGCATTAATACTGTTTTCCTCAAGCATGAGGATTGCTAACAAAATATTTCTTCCCTATGTATGATTAAGGCTTGCAGTATTTTAAATGTGACCACCAGAGGTCTGTTTTCCTGTTCATGTCATCCCTGAAACAGAGCTGCAACATTACTGCATACCCATGCGACTCGTACAGAAATTACAGGAATGGCAAATGTACCAGCTGCGAAACGTTTTGGCCTATGCCATGCCCCATCCTAGGTAAGGATCCAGGGAACGTAAATACATCCTCAATACCTGTGTCTGACAGAGCTGCCCATCACTAGTGTAACTTGGTGTGTGACAAATGTGTGTGACAACACAGTGCTTTGCAAAAGCATGTAAGTTTTTGAGACGGTCTCTCCTTGACTTCTGCAGAGATACAAACCTCTGCTGCAGGCAAAAGAGGCCTGAGAAATTTCCCTGCTCTTTGTACGCTCACATCACGTTATGATCTAGAACAGAAATCCACACGTAAAGGATCCAGAACTACAAAAGCCAAAACAAGACCTCGGATCTTTACACTAAAGTCACAGAAACAATGCATTAAAATGCCTTAGTTGCAGAGTTTGAGGGACAGGGGCATGTTCTTGCTAAAACAGAATCTTTTCTAAGAAATTTTCAGCATCACAAACCCCTCTTGACTCTAAAAGGAATGGCAGAGGGGTGAACAAAGGGTATTCTGGTTTGTTGTAACCGACACACAGAGGTGTCCCAGCCTGGATGTGACAGCCCAGCTTCAGGCTGCCAGTTCTGAAATGTTGATGCTAAAAAACCTGACACTTCCAGGAATGAACTTGCAAAGCTAAGGGGATGGTTTTCATTCCGCACTGCAAAATGAAATCCTTCTTGACCATGGATATCAGATGTGGGAAAAGATCAATCTTAAAACAAGTGCTGAACAGTAACCAGGCATATTTAGACACTCAGTTGGCTTTAGTTACACAAGTAAAATTAAGCCCTGGTGTAAGTCTACAGAGTACGGGAGTATGTGTCACACTACTACCTTGCGGCCGGCAAGTAATATGCTATTTCTTAAATACTTGCTTTGTTATTTTCAGCAATTTAGTTGCTTAAATACCTGTGCAGTAACTCTCTGTTTAATTTTCAAACTGTCATCTATAGGTTTTTATGCCCATAAGTGGAAAAGCTATTTAACACAACAGAACCATCCAGTGACAAGTATGTTTTTTGATACAGCGGACAAAGAGCCATTTTGCAGTAAGTAACTAAGATTTCTGGGATGATTTTTCTTTGTGTATTGCCTCCTCCAGCAACAGCCAAGCCGAGATGTTTAGTTGGCTATTGGCATCGTAGCCAGCGTTTTAGAAACAAAGCCAGTGGCTGCTGGATAGAATCATAGAATCGTTTAGGTTGGAAAAGACCTTTGAGGTCATCGAGTCCAACCATTAGCCTAGCACTGCCAAGTCCACCACTAAACCACGTCCCTAAACACCACACCTACACGTCTTTTAAACACCTCCAGGGATGGCGACTCCACCACTTCCCTGGGCAGCCTGTTCCAGTGCCTGACAACCCTTTTGGTGAAAATTTTTCCCAATATCCAATCTAAACCTCCCCTGGTGCAGCTTGAGGGCATTTCCTCTTGTCCTATCGCTCATTTCTTGGGAGAAGAGACCGACCCCCACCTGGCTACACCCTCCTTCCAGGTCATTGTAGAGAGCGATCAGGTCTCACCTCAGCCTCCTCTTCTCCAGACCAAACCCCCCCAGCTCCCTCAGCCGCTCCCCATCAGACTTGTGCTCCAGACCCTTCACCACCTTCGTTGCCCTTCTCTGGACTCACTCCAGCACCTCAAGGTCTGTCTTGTGGTGAGGGGCCCAGAACTGAACACAGTACTTGAGGTGTGGCCTCACCAGTGCCGAGTACAGGGGGCTGATCACTGCCCTGGTCCTGCTGGCCTCACTATTGCTGATACAGGCCAGGATGCCGTTGGCCTTCTGGGCCACCTGGGCACACTGCTGGCTCATATTCAGCCACCTGTCGACCAACACTCCCGGGTCCTTTTCCACCAGGCAACTTTCCAGCCACAATTTGAATTACGTCCATTTGCAGTCTTGCCATTACATTCCTTATCTGCAAACCTGCCTGGTGCTGTGAAAGCCAGCTGCTCGCTAGAGATGTGCAAGAACAGGCTCACCTTGCTTACAATGCTAGGAAATTTGTTGAAAACATGCAAATGAAACATAAAAGGGTAGTTCCTAAGCTGTGTTTCAAAACAACGTGCCACTCTTTTGTGCAAGCAAGAGGTGTGTGGGAACGATGACAGTCAGAGACATGCTCTGAGCTGAACAGGTAAAAAAGCTACCCTGAACAAAAGTGAAAGGCACAGGGAAAGGGCCCAGGCAAGGGAGAATCAATGAAAAAAAGGTTTCACCGAGGTTTCTCCTCACCCCCGTGATCACCAACATACTGAGCCATGGGCAGGGATTACGGCCTGAGGTCCAGTGCTGGTCAGCAAGTGAATTCAGTCACTTACAGATCAGAGTAAAGAACAGATGATTCTGCTCCGTGACGGAGAAGACAAGTGAAAGATGCTGAGAACAGAAATGAAGGGGTTCAGAGGCAGACAGGAGAAAGAAAAGGCAATCTGAAAATGAACGGGGAAGACAGGGAGTGAATGGCGGTGTGCTGAAAGCCGTACAGAGAGGCCATCTTGCACGCCACTTGTGTAACCCTTGCTGTAGTGCTTTCCCAGACATCTCTTAATATTTCTGTTGGAAACCTCTGCAAAGGGAGATGGCAAGCAGGAAGGAGTAAGAGATTTTAGAGATAAATTGAATGGGTTGTGTCAGACGAGCAAATGGGAGAAAGACATCCTCCACCTGCAGCTCCACTCCCAGACAGGCACGCAGCCGGGCTGGAAAGCAGAGCAAGCACGCAGAGTCTAACTGCGCTCACTCTCTCTCTCACCTCAGTTTATCACTACTTTGTGGATATTATTACATGGAACAAAGACACCAGAAGAGGCACCTTCAGCATTGTACTAGCTGATGAAACTGGGAAGAAGGCAGAATCTAAAGTTAATCCGTAAGTTTTACCAATCTGATGATCTGTAAATGTTAGCAAATCACTTGGTACAACTACATCTGGGAGGAGGCAAGATATCCTCCTCTAATTTCTCTGCTGATACTTGATAGCATACATGCCTTAGGGCTTTCCTGGCCCTATGCGATTTTCGCAGACTCCCCCGACACACACAGCCCAACCCTTTGGTTTGGACCCTTCTCAGGCATCTTAAGGACTGAAGTGGACAATCTCAGCCAGTGGCATGGCTGTCCTAGGCTTCCACTAAAGCAGGAGGAAAAATACATCTCCTCTTTCCTTCCCCTTCCAGAGAGCCTTCCGTTCCAGCTCTGGGTGCCCACGACAGCTGGGATGAACCTGAGCCTGAATATGTAACATCCAAAGCAATTCATTCCACTTGGAGAGGCAAATTAATGACTGGTGTTTATGTGGACATGCAAATTTCTGATTGATCTAAACACACTTCAGCCAAATAAGTCCTGCTCAACTAGTGTTTCCAAGTATCTCTAACTGCATATTCTCTCAGCCACATCTACTGGCACAGGAGCAATCTGCATAGCTCCCTGGGGCTGCACAACAGGACCACCCCGCTCTGCCGAGCGTGTGACAGCCCACCAGGCAGCATGCTTACACACACACACACGTCGTGAACACCTTTGACAGGTTAAAACTTGTCCTATTTGTCAGGCCCTCCTAAAACTTCTAAACAAGGCCAGTCATTTTGAGTGTTGCAACCAGGATACACTTCCAGTCACATCTGCGCTCTTCACCTTCATAAGGGAAACCTTAAACTATGGCCACACAACCAGCTCTATAAAGAATGTGTTGCATGACCACAGCATTCTTGCGAGCAGCTCTGCTGCTTTTGCAGCAAGGTCAGTGCAGTTTTCATGCGTTATCTCAAAGTAGAACTGGCCATTCTGTCAAAAAGGACCAAGGCCAAACCCCAGCCCTGCGAGGCTTCACTTCTTTAAGCCTGTGCTATTTTCCTACCCTGTCAAGCTGGACTACTCTCCGTTAATTCCGGTCAACGCTGCATTGTTTTGCAGACACTTCTGCTGCATTTGCCAGAACAGAACTACCAGAAATTTAGTTAGGGGCATTAATATCCCCAAGGTACAGTCTTCCATTTGTAGAGCTACCTCAGGCATACAGCATTGTTACAAACAGATTTTTATATACAGCAACATATTCTGCAAACTCCACGGATGACTCTGTGCTCAGGTCTGCAGAGGCAGCCAGGTACAAACACCATTTGGGTTTAGTCCACTCGGGTTCAAAGCAGAATCACAGTGAGGATTCTGGTTTGGCACCACAGCAAACGGCATCAGACCTCTGTGTCTCCACTCCCACCCCAAATCACTGAGGGCAAAAGTGGCTGAGCAGGTTCACACCTGGAGACCCAAATCTCTACCCATTTCCTGTAAATCAGAAACTAATGGTAAGTTCAGCCCTTCTCCTCCCCCAGCACTGCTTCTAATACTATACTGAATATATTAAAAATGGTGCTATTCCCGTGGTGACTCTCTCACACCTTGTCTGCTTTATCTTTAGAGAAGCTGCAGTCTTTCAGCAGTACAACCAAATCACTTTGCTAATTGGATTCGACCAGGATTTTGAAAATGTAGAAAGAATTTCCTTGACATTTTCCACAGGATCTGTCATTGGCCCCAAATTCAAACTCAGGATTCTCCAAATGAGGTTCCGGTCACTTACAAATCCAGAAAGGTAAGCAGAGGTTTACAAACCATTTCTAATCTTCCAGACTGGACAGAAGTAAATGAAACTCTCAGGTTCCTGGCTTGGCTGAGTTTGTCCAGAACAATTAGATTTATTTCACATTTAATAATTCTTGTACACGTATCCTGGGAATAAATTCTGCCTTTAGCGCATGCACACAAATCCCATAGCTGAATACCTACTTGAACACAGAGATTGTTCTATTGTACTGAAAACATGTCATTAGTGGTCTGACTCCGATGTGGTCTGACATTTTAACCTTTGGTCAGGAAAATAACCTTTGAGAAGATGCCCAGGCCTGAACTCTGGGCTGAAGGTAAACGCAACCCTCAGGGAAATATAAATGTCCAGCCTCAAACACACATTTTATATCCCAGTCCATTTCTATGTCCAGTCAAGCAGGGAGATTAATTTACTCCTGGAATACTGGTAACTGGGAGCTGCTGGCCACTATGCCCCAAAGCACTGACTACCACCCACAACACGATGAGGTATCTACCAGGTCATTTGCTGATGAGATTTCTACAGCTGCTTAAGTCACCCTGTTAACCTCTGTCTGCTCTCCAGTCCTACCCTTAATCTTCCCTGATTTCTAGGGCACCTGTGGAGGACGGGATCTCTGCCTGACCTCAGCAAGTACAGGATCTCTTAGGTTGACCTTGTGTGCAAGGACAGCGTGCGGCCATCAAGCCATACCATGCTTTAAATTTAGGTTAAAACAAGGATTGTATATCACAGAGTGAGAAGGGTGAAGCAAAAAAAAAGGACAGAGCTGCAGAACATGTTTCTTTGCAGTTTGTGAAGGTCTGCTACTCTTCTCTTAGCCTTGGAATAAGGAAAAGATTGCATGTGTCTAACAAGCAAAGTCCTTCTGCAGCTCCCCCTCATTTGACACTCCCTTTCTCCTGTCCCACATCTCCGCAGTCATTTCCAGCCCAAGATCTGCATTCAATCTTTTTAAAAGTAGATACAAATGCCCAGGCATTTCATCAGAGGCTGTCCACTCTCCCCTAGGAAGGGCTGCCACAGGCTATGAGTACAGTTTCATGATTATTTTAACGCCATTAAGTAAGCAGTCCCTGCCACAAGGAGGGATGTCCTGCCCTCTCTCCTCCCCTGTTCTAGGGTTCATGTGGCCCCAAGTGAAAGCCTAAGTATTTCCTCTGGTTTTCAGCTGGGCTAGCTCTAAGCCAGATCAATGCCTGGTCCCAGCTCAGAGCGGCGGCACAACCCCTAATGCTGATACCAGGGAACCGGGAGGAACATGAACGTGAGCTGCCAGGACCACCCCGTTCGGTGGACGCACAAGTCTGGCTTAAAGGGAACCATGAACTCTGTAGCCAATAGCTCAGTTTGCTTGCTGGGTTTTGTGTTTTTTCCACAAGGAAAAGCAAAAGATAATGTAGAACAAAATGAAAATATGCTCAAGGTACCCAATGGCCTTGCTAACGCTTAAGGTCAACCTCACTTTAGGTGGACTTCAAGCCAGTTGTCTTGAGAAGGTGACTTATTTTACATAAGCCTCCAGCATGCTGGGAAGATGATACAAGAAATGCTGATTTTTCATTTTTGACTTGTGTCGACTGTTTTTATACAGACCACAGCTGTGCAGATATGACCTTGTCCTGATGGAGAACATCAAAAAAACCTTTAAGCCCATCCCATGTTGGCGCAGGAGCTGAGACCCGAATGTGCTATTTGTGAATGTCAGGTCTGAAGGCGGCAGACATTCTCACAGCCGTATGGGGACTCACCTGAAAGTTCCTCGACGCCTTCTGGGGAGACAAAGCGACAGCGCGGTGGGCCCCTCTTGTCAACGCAGAGACTTATAAATGGGGCTGTAGAAGTGACAAAAAAAAAACCTCGATGGCGTTGTGTGGTTGTGGAGCCGGAGGAGCCGGCTTTGCGCCCTCGGGGGCTGAGCCCTCAGCGGCCGGGCCGCGCCCTCACG